>NW_025091231.1:17950-249536 GCF_018404265.1 Aspergillus viridinutans | reverse complement strand
CTTTATTAAATCTCTTAGTAAACTTAATATCTCAGTCTCTACCTAACTTATAGTTAAATTAATTAATTCTTATATTTAATATATCTTAATAACTTCAGTATATACTCTTAGCTAGTAGTTTTCTATTAAGCCTTATTATTATTACTATACCTTAAATAATTATCTAATATTATATACTAATTTAAAATAAAGTATCTTACTACTTACCTCCCCCTCACCCTTACTAGTAACCCTAATAGATGAGAGTAATGGAGAAGTAGGTAATATAGAATTAGATAATAATAATACTAATTAATCTAATAAATCTTATTTAAGGGAGGATAGGGATTAATATAGCTCTTATAAGTATTTATATAAYTATAGRGTATATATTATAGTTAATARTAAAGCTATTCCCCTACTTAATTTATAAGACTAGAAGYAGATAATAATAGGGYAAAGAATATTAATTATAAGATAAGTAGAATATTACTAATAYTAGAGAAGAATATATAGAATATTACCTTTATAATATATTACTAGTAGAGGGAATAGTTATTAAATCTCTACTTTATTACTATCTAAATTATTATAGTACCTTAGAAAAGGAAATTTAATRTAGACTTTATATAGTAACTATAAGATAGCTATTATTTAGTAACTATACCTATAAATATAGAATACTATGCTTTAGTATCTAGTATATATTATATACTATATAATATTATATTTTTCTAATACCTATCTAGGCTCACTACCCTAACCATAGCTATATCTAAACTAAAGAGTACTAATAGTAGACAGTATTCTAAAACTATTACTAGAAACTATTATTAATCTTATTACTTTAAGGAAGAGTATATTAGATAATTATAGAAAAGGCTTTCTTAAACTAACTATATATATTAATAGACTTATAGCTTAGTCTATTTCTCTTAATACTTATACTTTAGCTAGAGAGTATAAATATATTTTAGGATAGCTATAGTTAGCTATATAAAGTACTCTATTTACTTAATATACTAGAGGTTAAGAATCTACTATAGAAACTTAATATACTTAAATAATACTTATAAGATTAAATCCCTATATTACTACTCTATTATTATAAGGTTTAGATACTATAGYAYCTATAGAATACTATATARTTAGAGAATTYCTCTACTATAAGTTTATCTACCTAATATTAGTTTAATATTAATTAGATCTTTACTAGTATTATTAATAGTCTAACCTTAACTAARAAGCTATATATTARTATAGCTAAGTATATTAACTYTYYTACTAAACTTTAGTATTCTAGAGTATAGGGCTCTTTAGTATGCTTAGTCTCTAGATAGTATATATATAGAGAAAATAGCTAGGTTATTTTCCTAGGGGATATTATTTAATTTCTAACTATATAGATCCCTTAGCTTAACCTCTTAATCTGGCTTGGATGGGTTACTTTTATAAGGTTAGATAAATATATATAGTTATCTTATATAGATAAAATTATCTTAACTATCTAGCCTATTATCCTATCTTTATATCTACTAGCAGCTTTCCTAGAGATTAATAAACTTACCTCTTAAAATACCTATATCCTTATTAAGGATTATACTTTTAAACTTAAAGATAGATATACTTATTACTAGATATATATAGAACTTAATTATAGGATTCCTCTATCACTAGGGTAGGTATCTATTAGGTAGTTAGTTAAGATATATTTAAAGTAAAGTTAGTTAATACTATAATTATACTTTCTCTATACTAAGGTTAAGGTTTAATTTTATAGAAGAGATAACTTAGAGATATTATAGTATATTAGTAAGAGTCTATAATCTATCCTAATATTAGTATTTATTAATAACTTTAGAATATATTAAAATATATATTAGGTAGTAAAAGAAATATACTTCTCTTTAGCTAGATTACCCTATACTAAGTATTATAAACTTATTAATTTATTTACTTTAATACTTAGTCTATATAGAGCTGCTATAGCAGATATTATTAAGTTATTTAAATTATAGTTCTATAGACTCTAGCAGGGGAAATAAATAATATAGGGTAATAAATTAGTCTTTTTTAATATAATAGTACTAGCTTTTACTACTAATATACTATAGTAAGTAGTAAACACTAATTATCTTTCTTATTAAGCTAGAATTAGCTATTAATTATATTACTATCTAAAGCCTGCTTATAGAGACCTTACTTATAATATAATTAATAATAGATAGTATTATTTTAAGATATAGCTTAAGTATTAAAGTAGGCTTTAGCTTTCTAGAAAGACTTAGTATAATAAATTCTTTAAGAATCTAGGCCTTAAGTTATTAGTCTTATCTCTTATAATTCTTATACTAGTATTAGACCTCTATCTTACTTATATATATAATATTCCTTACTTAGAATAGAAGGGACTTAGGCAGGTCTTATAAAAATTATTTTATAATATAATCTTTACTTTATCTAGCTTAGAGGCCTACTATACTATCTTCTAGAAATTTATTCTACTAAAGTATTAATTTTAAATTTAGAGCCCTTAGTACTACTTATTATAGTTACTTTTAGAAAATAGGTATATAATCTTATTAATACTATTAGTTCTATATTATAATACTTTATTATCTTAGTTTAAGTATTTATACTTAGAGAAGATATATATAATACTTTCTAATCTTTAGTCTCCTTACTCTTCTTTATAGATTTAGGAATTAGTAATTTATGCCTACTCCTTATTTATAAGATTAATAAATATTATATTATCTTTATAATATACTCTAGTACTTAAGCTTCAGCAGGCAGTTATTTAGGGTTAATATATATTCTAATATCTTATTATTATAGTAGTAGATCTCAGTCTAGATATCCTTTCTTAAGGTATATTAGGCTCTGGTATACTATAGTTTTACTATATAGATTAGATATTAATATAATATTAAATAATATAAATAATCCTTAGGTAAAATAAGCTACTTTACCTAATATCTATATTAGTTTATATTTTTATAAGTTTATAAATAAATATAGTAATCTTATACATTATAATATCCTTATAGATAAATATAAGTATAAGTATTACTTCTAGTCTTCTCTTATATAGTTAATTATATAACTAATATTTTAAAAGGGTATTTAAATAGTTTATAGACTATACTACCCTAAGTTATCTTATAGCCTACCTCTTTAATAAGGACTCTTTATAATAGTTAATCTCCTTTAACTTAAGGGATATATAGTAGATAATTAAGCTATATCTATATAATATAATTATATTACTATATATAAAATATCTAAAGTTATTTAATTTAGTTTCCTCTAGATTTTATAATAATACTTTAATAATTCAGAGTATGCCACTCGCCTAATATAATAATCTAATAATAACTATTATTAAGGAGCTTAGAATTAGACTAGATATAGAGTATCTTTTATAGCTAGCCTATTCTCTATAAGATATTCTATATAATAGGCTATAGCTAGATATAAGAAAGATTAATATAACAGGCCTATAGATTATCTTATTAATTAGGTTAGCTACTATAGAGTATATCCCTATACTTTTAGTTCTCTACTAATCTTAATAGATCTCCTAGCCACAGAGTGATTTTAATAGATATAATTCTTCTATATAGGACTTAATATATTTAAATCTTATGCTACCTTTAATATATATTCTATAGTAAGTTCCTTTTTATCTTAGTTTATAAGCTAGTATAAGTAGTAGTAGATAATATAATATATAATCCTATCCTCTATCTACTATTCTTTATATTTATATATTAATAGGATGTTCTTCTAATTTACTATCTATTAACTAAGCCTAAATTCTTTATTAATATATTAGTTATAAATAGTTTACTATAGTAGTTATCACCCCTTTTACTTTATTATTTATAATAAATTAATTATACCTAAATTATCTTTATCTATTTTCATACTATAGGCCTCTATTATATTACTCTCTAATACTAATATATATAAGTAATTAATTATATACATCCTATAAATTATTATTATAGAGAATCCTAGAGACTTTTATATCTATATATATCCATTGCTAATACTAGCTGAATTCTAAATAATAATAATATTATTATTGTAATATAAAAACATTATAATTATATAACTATTTTAAAATATTCTTGAACTAAATTAAACCTAGTTATGTTCTAAGTTTTATTATTTATTATAACTTATTAAAGATAGTTATAAGAGGTTTCTTAGGTGATTAGTAGTTATTACCTCTAAGGGTAAGTTAGAAAAGGCTTTCTATATCATCTTAGTATTAGTTGATTTACAGAATCTGACTAATTCAAATCATTTATCCTAATTACTAATGGCTATCATGTGATTAATAATACGATTGGCCCTGGTCATAATGGCTTTAATGAGGCAACTCAGGCACCTAAGTATCTTCACCCTCCCGTCCGAGGCAAAACATTTCTTGCAAAATCTACTTTATACATATATATAGTAGACAACTACAATAAAAAGAAAATGGATCACAAGAAGGGTGGGTCTAAGGTTATATATCTAGGTGAAAGACGCATTAGAGATATCTCCTTGTTGAAGCTATGTCTGAAGTCTCAAGGCAGAAGAAACAGGTTCCGCGGATTATCCGGGATTTTCAGAGCTATAAGGGCTGGGAGGATATACATTCGTCAAGGGAATCGTCTTTATCATATATGACCTTCTCAGAAGACTTGCTCAACCTCCGAAGCTACTCAGTAACGGAAGGGAGAAGCAATAATATGTACTGGCCACAAGTATGGATCGTCGTTGAATTGATTTTAAGTGTTCTTCGTTGAACCTAAAACACAAGGACACGAGCAACCGATCGTCCACCGCCAGCACAGCCGCCTAAACCCTAGCTTAAGTGCAGGCGACAAAGTTGTTTCCACTGGCCCCGGTATGTGTAATAACACCAGCCAGCTCATCATTGCTGTTGAAGATAACGCGGTCCGCACCAGGGGAGCCACCGGTGTAGGTCTTTCCGGAGCTCAGGATCGGCCACTCATAGTAGGGGCTGGAGACGGGGAAGTCGAAGCCCTCGTAGTTGTTGTACTTGTGGGGGTAGCTGTTGCTGCCGACGGTCTCGTCCGAGGCGTAGAGCTCATAACCGGCTTCCTGAGCGGCGCTCACGGCGCTCGAGCTGTAGCAGTGGCTGCCGCAGGTGTAGTCGCAGGCGCGGGTCTCGATTTCGGTAGGGGCGGCCAGGACAGGGGCGAGCAGCAGGGCTGCGACGGCGATGAGCTGGTTGGTCTGTTAGGATGGTGGAACGCTTATCGGGGTCGAGGTGTAGGGGTGTGTCGGTGACGTACCTTGTTGTACAACATGTTGATCGACAGGGAAGTGGAGGATCTTCAGAGGATCTGATCTGAGCTGTGTTCCTTGGTACGAAACTTTGAGCTCCGGTGGGAATTCCAGGCTTAAATATTCTCGTTTCCTGGTCCTCTAGACGTCGTCGGATTCCCCGACGGTGTAGATTGTACAGCATCATGCCAGTCGCGTATCGCGATAGTGAATACGATTAACCACGACCTGGGGTTACATTTCGGTGCTCTCCGCAAGAAGACTGGATAACCGATTCGGCAGAGGTGATGCCGATCCCGTCAGGATACAGATCATATCTGGACGACGACGCCCCCTAGCGGGAAATTCGAAACAGTCCAGTCTCTCTGTCGGAGCGAATCGTAGATTACTCAGTGTCTGTGGTTGGATGGTCCACATCCCGTGATGAAGTGAATGGCGGCCAAAGCATCAGAGGATAGAAAGGAGATTCCCCTCGCTGTGAGCCCGTTGGCCCAGAGCGCGGTCTGATTCGATGCGAGGAGGTTATCAGTCGGTGCTTATCCGAGACGCTAGTCGATGGTCTGCAGAATAACTCGACAAGGATTGTCCAATCACTTGTCATGCTGGATATCACGATGTTGATCTGATGGTTTTGAGTGTTCTTTGCGGGGATCCTCCATCCGTCAATTCAGGTCCTCATATACCAGAATCGATCCATGTCGGAGCGAATTTCATCTCTTCTACAGACCGGTTCGATGAACCCATTGCAAGAGAATCATTCTCACCCATGCGCTTCCCCACGGCGAGCATGATCGTCTCGGAATCTAATAATCAGGAAAAGCTCTTCAACTGGGATCTCCGACGGAATCCGGCATCGTGGCCCGCATCCTAACATGGAACCGCTTCGGTTTATCAGAGACCTTAATTTGCAACCCGCTTTGGAACCCAGCTGGCTACTCTAAATTATGCATAGATATCTGCAACTTCTCCTCGTATACGGCTGATTGTTGGTGGAATAACTTCATTATGTTTATTCGGATTTACAGGCCGATACTGACGCGTACGACAGCAGGAGCCGAGGTATGTCTGAAGTATCAAGCAGAACATCAGCATGTTAATTGATCGAAGGGTTATCGATTAATTCTACTCTATATCAAATCTTCAACCAATGACAACGGCCGATACTCGAGACCACCATGATTTCTGTTTCTTGACTTGCGGTTCATCCGCCTCATCTCCGTCTGGTGACTCCCTCCTACCTGTCCAGATATCCATCTCTTCTAGCTTCACCCACCTAGTCTTGTGCCAGAACTTATAGCTCAAAACAAACATGGCAAACACAGGAAGCAATATATAGTTGATCACAAAATCATCCGCGCTGAAGGGATTTAAAAACGCCGTGTATCCTTGGAAGAATACTAGGAAGATGTTCAGTGCGACGGCCAAGTATGTGCCCCACGGATACAGCCACGCCTTAAAGGGCAGTTTCGCAGGATCCTCTCCCTGCACGACCAAGGCTTGACGGAAGCGAATATGGCAGATTCCGATTACGGCCCAGACGATGAATGTCGCCACTGTCACTCGTTAACAGAGAAGAATCGGAGGACGAGAAGTCAACTTACCACCGGACAAAGTAATCAATGCCGAATAGATTTTCCCGGCCCCCGAAGACTGTGTCAGGAACACAATACAGGTAAAGAGGTTGGAGAATATCAACGCAACCCAGGGTACCCCCGCTCTATTGGTGCGTCCGATGAATCGAGGTGCTTTGCCATTACGAGCCATGAAGAGCAAAGTCCGAGACGCTACGTAGAGGGAACCGTTTCCTGCAGATATGACGCTGATCACAATGAGCGCGTTGATCAGATGAGCTGCAGGCAAAATACCAGCATCCGTCAATGCGATTGTCAAGGGAGAGCTTGCTGCATTGGAGCTTGAGCCCAGTAGTCGCTTGTCATTGTACGGAAGCAGGATTCCGATGAAGAACATTGTTCCTATAGCAGTCAGTAGACGGAATCTAAGTTAGTTGATAACTTTTTCTCACCGATATAGAAAATCAGAATCCGCCAGAACACCTGGCGGATGGCTGTCGGGACAGCTTTGCGTGGATTTGCCGATTCCCCTGCAGTAATGCCAACCCTATGCCATCAACACGGGTACTTCACGTCTGTAATTCAAGTGTCTGACTTACATCTCTGTTCCTGCATATAACGTTCCAGCAACGACAAAAGTTCGAGCAACTCCATTGATAGAGTCTGCAAACGGCCCGGGGTCATGCCAGTACTTGAATCCAATTGGCTGAGGGCCTATCCCTCCTGTACTGATGCAAATCGCCAGTATAAAGAACGCAATGAGGGCCACTATTTTGATTCTAGTAATAGTCAATCAAATGCACGTAGGGAGATCCGCGGGAAGCATACAATGATAGCCAAAATTCCATCTCGCCATAGGCCAAAACGCCTAGATTAGACAGACCCAGAAATAGGAACCAAAATATGAGTATCCAACCCCATTGAGGTACTGCATCAGTCCAGTATCCTATAACAAGCGAGATGGCATTGTATTCATTGGCAAGGACCTAAATTGGTCAGGACTGACTGTCACAGACTCACACTAGAAGAGCAAGGTCGGCCTACCGTCACCCATAGATACCAGTAAGCCCATCCTAACCCAAAAGCAAGAGAGTCATCGATGAAACGCTGCGCATATTCGGTAAAGGAGCCAGTTACCGGAATGAGTGTAGCCATTTCGCCCAACGATTGCCTAGCTCATCAGCCATGGTTATTTAGAGATTCGGCTAGAACTTACATGACGAAGAAAACTATGATACCAACCAGAGAAAAGCTGACCAACACGCCAGCTGGACCGCCCTTGCCGAGGGCATTGCCCGAACCCACCAGCAGGCCGGGTCCAATAATTCCTGGCTTGACTTTAGGTGTGCATTCGCTTGCGTGTCAAAGCGAGACATACCTCCAATAGCGATCATATGCAAATGTCTCGACCGCAGATGTCGTTTCAATGGCGCTGCAAACACATCATTTGGGCCTTCTCCCACATGGGTTGCCGCGAAACGAGATCGACAGCCTTCCTCGTCCCAAGCTTGACTTTCTGTTCCAAACGTGACTCCATCCTTGTTCGATTTTGCTGCCATTGGCTGCTGCCTGCAATCTCTCGGACTACCTGGTTTTGCTGATAGAATTGGCTCGCGGACAGAGCGACGAAATAGGGAGAGCGAGATTTTGTAGACACGATTTGACTGCCTCGCTGCACTATTAAGCTGAAATCTCAGTTTCGGTCAAGAAGCACGTGGGTTACGTCCGTCGTCATTGGCAGGGACAAATCACGCTCATTTGCCGGCGATGTCGTGATATCCTCGTAGCGGAGTGTTATCACCCAGATCGTCGCCCCCACCACGTTATCGACATGTTCAACCCCGCCGTCATTCAGTTGCAATATTCTGATAGAAGTCAGGACTTCTGAGAGTCGATGAAGGAATACAACTCTGTACATTCGAATCGCACGAAATGCCATAACTCCCTTTTCTGCATGCAACGTCAGTGGTGTGACATTAAATATCATCCTGACTGAATATTCGTACCAATGTTACACACTCAAGTCTAACTTGGTCGGCTTCTCGGAAAGCCAAGAAGCGGAACTGATAACGGCGCCTTCAAGAGCAATCTTGGCCGTTATACGAAGTATGCAAGATCCTTCCCTGATCGCCATTATCATGATGTATTGCGCCATAGCTTCAGCTTCTCGTGGAGAAGCATGGTATAGTTGACTCGGCTCGAACCCCTTTGCGATATCGCATATACGCAGCGCAAACATTGTAGGTGCTGCATCGTAAGGAAACGACCGCTCAGACGATTCACCATGGCGGTTATGCATGCTGTCGGCTAACTGTGCAACATCTCGTAGAGGATATATCTCACGGTTGGTAAAGCAGTTATTCCACATGTATTCATTCACTAGAGTCCTAAGCTCCTAGCCTTCAAGTCAGCTACATCAACTTCCTCAAGATTCATTAACGTAAGAGTTAAAGGCTTGTTCAGTCAAGTTACGAGTTGTAGGAATCATTTACCTTGCCTTGTCTGCATGTGCTGTGGCGTCTCGAGATGAGTCAGTGTCTGGTTGAGGCCAACTTCACTCTCGGGATGTGTGGATGAAGGCTAAAGCGAGGTAAGGAGCCAAAAGCGTCTCTTTGAAAGATAAAGGATTTGGTGTTTAAGTTGTGTCAGTTGCTCGATACAAGGACTATCAGTGAATGCAAGCGTATGTTGATTCCTGTTTCAAACTTAGTAGAGATGTGTGCAAAGAGAATTGAGTCAGCATCTACGTCCGATACTCGAGATTTCCCTCTGTCACATGCCTCCATAGCTCTTGCAAGGAATAGAGTCGTACGGCCGAAAATAATTTACTCTCAAACAGCTGCATCATCCGTGAATTAAACAAGTTCCTAAATTTGTTCTCATAGATACATCGAAAATAATTATGGACAGACCAGCTCTTCCAATTCTTCTTTCCCAGTCAGTTGACATTGTCATCATGATCCGCGATCAACCCTGGACCTTTGAAGCAAGGAATCTGGCGGCATCATCTGCGTCCTCCCCATAGCTCAAGTGAGCCGGGGTGATAATCAGTGTATTATCACAAACCAGGTCGCCAACAGCGCAATAGATCTTGGTCTGGTCCGTGGGGTAACCTGGGATTTGTCCCTTGTCAACCACATTACGGGTGAAACCAAAAAGGACCACTCCCTTGACCTTCGCTTTCAGACCACTGTCAAGCGTTTGAATCGAGTTATCTATGACGGCAGATCCTTGGCTGTTATATCAGGTTAGCGGCGGGCCTTCACCGTTTCAGATGTAGAGGATATACCTGTATCCACCAGCGACGATCTTCGTATTCGGGCACTTGGTGTTGGCCAGGTCGAACATATCCGTGGCTGCATCGATAGATGCCTGATCCGTGTTCTGGGAAAGGAAGTTGGGGGCTAGTTGGGCGGTATATGCGCCGCCCACGCCCTGACAGGCGACCTTGTCGGAGCCGAGGTCGTTTTTCAGCGAGCTGCAGACTCCAGGTCCCACGATGAACCCCTAAGGTCGTCAACTCTGTCACCTACTCACTTTTGTGAACGCCTGGGTGAGAGACATACCATGTTGCCCTGCTCGACGGAGCCTCGAGCAAAGATAAAAGTCACATCACGACAAGGGCCGCTCTCGAGTTCGTTGGAGGTCATGCCTTGGCGGGCCTGAATCTGGGGGGCAGGTGCCGCCAGTGCCAGGGTGGCCAAGGCAACTACGAAGACTGAGCGCAGAGACATGTCGGTGAGGAACTCAGGCTAGGGGTTGATCTGGGATGGCAAAATGACTGGAGCAGTCTTGATGACCTGGCAGAAGAAGATGCTGTTGGTGCTGCACTCAACACCGTGCGTAGCACGCGCTTTTATATCCCTTCAGCACGCCCATATTTGGATGCACTCCCGAAGGATGCATATCGGAAGCCTTTCAGGACCTTATCTTCATCAACTGCCGACCCGAGGCATCTCAGATAGTCAAGGGAAGAACCGTGGATCTACAGGCGTCTCGTGGTTAGGGCTTGAGCTAAGCTTGTCGGCAAGTCTCAGGATTGCAGTGTTTCGGGAAAACTTCGCTGAGACACTTCGGGACTATTGCAGATGATTGGGCCTAGATCCTACAATGCAGAGTAGGGGGGATCATCAGACCTCAAAGTCTCAAGTATTTCCCACGTATCCGTGATTCCGTGAGGTTTACTAGCAACCCTGATTGGACCGGGTACCTTTTACCCCATACTGTGGCTGAACTCTATCGCCTGAATTGCCGGATTCTTTCGCATCTTCGTGTGTGGGGTAACGAAATGCATTGCAACATCCGAGTCAAGTTACATGCAATGCCCGATCAATGTAGTTTCGTGACTCGTGGTCGTGAGACAGATTCAGCATGGGGACTCTTGCGGAACCGAGGTGCTGACCACGAGTTGTAGGATCACTTAGTTCCATGTCATCCCATGGTTCCGTGCGGGACTCACAGTGGCCCAATTTAAAGTGTACCTTGACTTAAATTCGAGATCACGGTCTGTTTCTGGTTCCGCAAAACGGCTCTGCCTTAAATTGAATTTCGGAGATGTTTCCCATTGGGTTGGTAACGGAAAATTAGAGCGATTCCTCCACTTCTATCCGTAGAATGTTAGAGAGGTAGTATGAGGGATATCTATTCCCTGCCGAGCTCCGTCAGATTTGCGATGACTCAAAGCCTTACGTGACTGATTAAGGAAGATAGGCTTGCTACATGTGAAAAAGAAACTATTGCTTCTAGATGTGCTCTATCTAGGTAAACATAATAGCTCCATCTTTATCTACGGCCAGTAACAAGAGCTGTGCCTGTCTACTGTGGTCGACTCGGCCATCATTTAGTCACAAGTATGGAGAATTATTAGTAAAGCTTTTGATTCTCTCTTCATCCCAGCAAGTCCTGTTACCGTATATTTGCGGTCCAACTATTGCTGTTGCGAGATATTCCGTCTTTTCAATCTCTTAAGAACATGGAATTGATACTGGCGTCTCAAAACTGGTTATTTCCGTAGCAGATCGTGTGTACAGTCTATACAATTATACTACCAGTTGAATAGTCCTAGATATTGGTGCTCCCTGCTCAAGGTACAGATATCCCCCCTTAGTCCCTTCTAGGTGGATGTATTTGGCCTTTGCAAAAGAGAGCCCCTTGGCTGGACGGACCACGAGCGTTCATTTTATAGATACTCATCAGTAGCCGGAATTGCTGGATAAATTACATAGGAGATGGCTGACTATCCAGCAAGAGCAATACGTCTAGACGAGACAGATTCAGATATGTTCCCTTCGAAGATGACCACAATGCAGTAGATGTAAGCTTTGATGATAAAACGCGATGAAGATGGAAGGAAGTATTTACATAATAGGGATATTATTGCTGCGTCAGACTACTTCTGGTAAATTCTTTCCAATGGCGAGGTCCTTGTTGGGACGTATCGCTACAGTAACTGGGTCAGGCATGGAGTGGGAGGTAGTGGTTTACAGCGCCAGACCTATAGGGATCCCATCAGCCTCTAGAGCTTAAACTTCCTGCACGACGTAATATTCTATGTTGAGTATCAGTCAAGAATATAAACACATCATCCCATTAAGCCAGGAACAACCATGAATCGCACTTCAGACAGCATCTGCAAACTAAAAGGAGAAGATAATAAAGCCAGCTCAAACGAAAGACACATACCGCACTTCAACGATCCAGTGCTCATTGTGAGTCAAATATCACACTCTGCTTTTGCAGACTCTGCTAACCGTCCTCTAATAACATCCTCAGTTCCTTCCCACACCCAGCGGTCTTCCCCTCGATATTCAGTCCACACTCAAGAACAGTCTTAGCCTTCCCCCAGGGTCCTATCTCTGCCAGATACTTGGCCGCGCACCACCAAGCCTTCACATTAGTGACAGGCTTGCAATCGCAGCTAGACTTGGCATCTAGCCTCCCTCGTATTAAGCCTCTTGATAGGCGTGGCTTTCATCTTCAAACCGAATGAGCCTTGTGCGATCATCAGCAACAGAAACAGCAGATGGGCTCAAATTTCTTTGACTGTGGCCATCCGGTGACCGGAATATCTCATAGACGTCAGGGTATATGGAATTGGAAAGTATATGATCGTATCCTTTCGTATGGTGACTTCGGTTCTGATCGTATGCGGGCTTCGGTTTGAGCTCAAGTATTTAGAGGTTAGTAGGGCAGTGACACCACAATGTAAAGCAATCGGGAGTAGATTAGCGGAAATCTTACCTAAAACCACCTAAGTTCAACGCTGATCGCAGACAGGCAGTTTTCAGCAGTGTGTCTCATTCGAGAGATTTTGGAAGGTCGCGACTGATAAGTAGGAGCAGTTCTCGGTTTCGACCCGGCTTCTCTTGAGCAAAAGTAAACACACAGGGAGAGGACCCCAGTAAGCAATATCAGTATGAAGGCTGCACTATGTAGAAAAGCATAACACAGACTTGCACTACCTCTGAGACCATCAAGGTAAAACATTAGGATTTTGCAAGGCCTTTGGCGCAGATTTGATTTCTGTATTCATTCAAGCAATACTTAGAAGGGTGCCTTCGCATTTTTTTCAGTTGGATATCTATCAGCCCTAGTCCCTAATTACCCTGAAGAATTTTTTAAATGTCATATGACGGTGCAACGATCGGAATACTCGCTCTTTGCTTCAAGTCTCGAGTCTGAAAGATTTTTCCCACGGAGTACCTTGCGCTCTCATCGACCCTCGATGTGTAAGAACTTCTCCAAGTACAGCATTGTATGAACGCTTGTCGACTTGCAAGAGGCTCCCTCATCGCTGTAACCATTGCCAATTCACGAATATCAATCCATTAGACTACTTACGTGATGCAAAGTTGTAGCTATATCAGCCCGGCGCATCTTCAAAGGCTTATTCTACCCTGGATAAGACTTATTTTTTTTAATTTACGTCTAGTCGTGGATAGTGGATGTATTGAATTCATTTCATTCAGGTCATTAATGACACTTCCCAATCATGAAAGTGTCCAGATCCATAAGGCAATCAACTGGTCATCACTTCGGGCCGGTGTACTTCAAAGAGAAAACACCCCGTTCAATGCTGTTCAGGAGGATGTTGCCGCTCTTGAAGTAAGGATAAACGCTCCAGCTTCCAACAAACTCAACCTTGCCACCTTCGGCATCATCAGCAGGGTGGCAGTCAAAGAAGCCGACCTGCTTGAACTGCGAACCAGTGGGATCCTGCGCGACGGATTTGACATCCACGATGCGCAGGCCACTGCCGTAGTTCGACATGTAGGAGAGGCCGTTGAGCACGTATTGGTTGTGGTCGATCGATTTGACGGGGGACTGGTAAGTGCCAGAATGCTTGGGTTTAGCAAGATTGCGGATGTCGAAAATATAAGTTGTAGTATGCCCGTTGGCGGCCACCCCGGTCTTGTCCACCTCGTCGAGCTCATCATCAAGCAGCAGATACGACATGTTCTCCATGTCGGTAACCCAGCCCTGATGAGTGTAGCTAGAGCCAGCGTAGGGAGTCTTGGAGATTTGCACCGGGGATTTCTTGTTGGTGACATCGACTATGGTTAGCGAATCCTCGTTGTAGTTGAAGCAGATCTCGCGTCCGTTGTACTTCGTGTCGGGTCCCTTGTAGATGACACATTGTGCTGTGATTGTTAACATGGGCACGCAACGATCAGTCCTAGCAACGGCTTACCGTCATGCACATAGCCATCCTGGTTCACACAGCCGGGCGACGTTGGCTTCGCGGGGTTGGAAACATCCACCATCCACAGGCCTCCGGCGCAGCTAAGAGACCTGGTGGTTCCAACTGCATAGATCATGTTCGTCTCCTCGTGAGCAACAATATTGTGAGAGCTCCCAAAAGCGTTGTACCAGGCTTTGAGATCGCTGGAAAGCGAGAACGTGGTAGGTTTACTAGCACTCGTGCCCAGAAGCTAGCAATGCCGCATACAAAATCAGCTATCCATACTCGAAACAAGACGGTTGGGGTAAGTATCACTCGACACACCTTCTTCAGATCAAACACCTGGAGCCCGTGACCAGGGGCCTCCGATCCAATGTAGACATGGTCACCAATAACCTTCATGTCTCTCCACACGCTAGACTCTGTCTGAGTTGGCAGCCGTCCGACGTAGTCGAGGCTCCCATCTGCATGCACTTCAACGAAAGCGGTGCCATCGGTTTGACCAATGATGCCAAATTCTCGGCCATCAGGCGAAGTCCATCCTACAGATTCTTGGTGAGCCTTGTAGGAGATATTCTCAGTCAGGAAGCATACCCCAGATGTCATTGCCCTCACGGGTCTTGCTGCCCATAGCCTGATGACTGAGGAAGCCAAGAAGGTCGACATTCTCACACGAGTACTCTCCTGCTTTTCCATTGACGCACTTCTGGCTTCCCAGATCAGGATACTGGTTTGCGTTGAATAGACCTTCAGCCCTGAATCTCTCTCTCTGCTCGATCTTGACAGACATGAGGCGGTCCATGGCCTCCTCCCCCTCTCGGGAGGCCGCAGCGGCACAAGCCAGGGACAACAGTGAGAACGCTGTTATCTTCATGTTGTCGAGATATGTTTTTCTCTGCGTATCAGCAATGACGCTCTGAGAATGATGAAAGTTCAGAAGCAGATCCTGCCGTCTGCCCGGCTTTTATAGTTGGCTTCCTCGCCTGCCATATAATGCAACGCATTTGTGAATCATCACCTCGTGCTTCGCCAAGGAATTTGTGAATCTGCCTCCTTCGCCTCTCCTTCGCCAAGTATTCACGCGTTGCGCTTTTGGGAAGGTCCCTAAGAGGGATATTATTCACAAACACTGGATTGAGCTTTGGCCGACGGACATAGACGGCGGTATTGATAGTGGATACCCCACATTCAGCAGATAAGGTCGTATAAAGCAAAGCAAAATGTGAATGATCAGCGGGATATCTTCCCTATGCAATACAAGGACGTGGAGAGTCTTGGGTTGCAATGATAATGCGCCTTCTTACTTTGAAATCATGCTGGTTGGACCACCAATCCTTTAGCTATATGACGGCCTGGCTCGGCAAGCTTGGCCTTCCTAAGTGTTACCCAATCAACGCTCTGCATAATGAACTTAGACAAGACATATCCAGGGTACCGTTATGCCGGACAATATGAAGATCTTTCCTTTGATGGGCAAGAACCTTGTCAGTTTTCCTTCCTCTCACAATCACGAGACCCCTTCACACCTTGCCTTGGCAGAGACGGGGCCTCAGCGAGTCAGCAATGGGTCACTCGAGGCTAACAATATCTGCTATATATGCAATCTGAGTATGTCATTCTTGGCAAGTCAGGCTCTTGTTGCAGAGTACCCCGACGGTCCCCCGATAAGCCCCGTACACAGAGAGACTCCATATCCCGTTCCATGATTATTATGGGATAGTCAATGATGAAATCCTACCAAAGATTAGGACATACGAACACAGGAGACTGGAATTCCAAGCAGATGCTCTCCTTCTCAGCGTCACCCTCGAAGGTCGGCCCTCCAACTCATCGAATCTCCGGGGGCGCACCAAGAACCGGGGTAATGGCAGGGAATGCCGCCTTGTCTAGGACTGAGACAAGCCAAGAGGCGAGCTTGAGCGACTGTCCGGCTCTTATCAAGATTGTCCGCGACGGAGGGCTGTGCATACTGGCAAGGTATGATAAGATCGCTCGCGTTGTTACGTTATAGGATGGGTTGTGCTGTGTCATCTGCACGACACTTTCGTCGGGATCATGCTTTAGCCTGGTGAATCAGTTCAAGACTTATTAGCATAATCAATAAAACAGTGACAGGAACCATCAGCAAAATACAAGCATTTTATATGCAGCTTACCATCCTCGTAGCTTTTCATATGGACATTCCTCTGAAGCTGCTATGGGCAGTCGCATATATAGCTAAACACAATGCAGCAGATGTACCTGCTCAGTATCGTCAGCCTATTGTACTCATTCCCAATCACTGGAGCCACATGCAGAGTATTGTCTGGAGAGTGTCTTGAAGGAAGGAGAGCCCAAACCATTCTGAGAAGACAGCTGAGCAACAGAAATCCGGAAACCTGCACAGCTGAGCGATCGATGAGTGACACACTTTTCATGGACAGAAGAGACGAAATCTGTGTCAAACTAGACATCTGTCAGTAAGAATGAGATAGTTCATACTGCCCAAATATTGCTACATGAAGATGCCTATTGACAAGAACGAGGAGAACAAAGAAATTCTCGTCCGACTGTAATTTTTCTTATGCTTTTAGAACTTGTTGGCAATCATCCAGAACCTCATCAACAACCGGATTCTTGATCTCGGTGGTTTGGGGCATGTTTCATTAAGAACTAAAGCTGGATATCGCAGCATTGTTTCTATCAGCCATCTGCAAAGAAATGGCGCTGATCCTCGTCGAAAAGCCTTCACACAAACAAAGAGTATAATGAGATGGCACACAATTCCAAATTATCTGGAGAAGGCTCACTACCAAGACCCTTGATGGAGTAGTTCAGACTCTTCGTTCGCCCTGCGTTCTGTCTCGTACTGCACTGGCACATTCGGATCTCTCCAACTTCTGCCCTATCGAAGTGGTGTAGATATGCGCGCCCGGTAACGATTTCGCTAAAGCAAACAAAACGAAGGTAATTCGCGACAGTTTACGCCTCGAACCTAGTAAGAATTCGGTCAGTCCATGAGCTACCATCCATGCAGTACCGTTTCTAGATCACATACCTGAGCCAGCTCACCTCGGAGGCATCACTAAGCATAATATCCCTCTCACGCAAACGTAGAGGAGCCGAGGATGACCCGCAAGCCAGCAGCACGCAACAAATATGCATTTAGGTCTTGGTCGAGTAGAGCAAAGGTGTACGTTGCCTTTCCGTTTTCTGTAGAGGGTTCGAGAAGGAGACGGTCGCATCAATAAGCCTATAGCTCACACAACAAGATGTTGTCAATTCATAACATGTCGCCTCGCTAGCAAAGCTAGACGCATCTAGAAGTTAACCATGAGACGTTAGCAGAGGTGCATAATCAACAAGAATAAGAATACTCTTCTTAAGCCTGGGATTGTCTCTGTGTTGACAATGAAGAGGACGCGCTCGGCGGCAGTTGCCATCATAATGCAGAGGTATTCCACCTGAAAAGCATCAGCTTAAGCTTACACACAAAGAGCTTGAAGAGAAGAGAGCCACATATGTAAGTAGGACCCTGCATCTAGTTGTAGTATGATAGAACATATGAAGGAAGGCAGGTACGACTGGGAAAACAAATAGTTAGACAGCACCGCATACATGAATCAACTACAGCAGAAGCAACTATGTACGTACCTGCTACAGAAAGATACTGACAAACAAGAAGCATATAGAAACACAAGCAAGTGTTTATATTGCTACATCTCAGTAGTATACTTTGGAATGGTTGAATAAGTTCATTTGCAGTACAATGGAAGATACATGAAACAACAGAGAGTAAACAAAAGAAAAGACAAGACCAACACCCCCTCTCACTCCCTCACTCCTCCCACAAGTTCCTTTTGTTGAGTTCGGTGAGTCGAGTCTCGGTTCGTCGGGCGCTCCTAGAAGGTTTGTAAAACTATCAGCCGGTTGAACCGACTGCTAGGGGGGTTAAGGGGGATGATGACAGGGGAGGTGCATAGGTAGGGCAGAAGATGGGGGAGCCACGAGCAAGCAACTGTCCTTGATACATGGAAGGCGAGAGAGTAAAACCTCCAGCAAGTACTTGACTGAGCTCTCTTCTTCCAAGGGGCCAGTTGAAATCTCTCCCCAGAGACTGTGATACAGATGGCCGGCGCCGAAACGTTGTATCCCGGGCATGGTCAACAGCACTCTTTTGGTGTAGGGCGTACTCAACCAACGAAAGCATGCAGTGATCGGAAGCAGAGTCGTATTGAGCCGTACGGAGCACAAGGTTACTCAGGTTGCCCTGAGGCCTGGGAGAGCGTACTATATCGCTTCGGCAACTCCCTTAAGTGACTCCAACTCTCGTCCACAACAAACCAGAACACACTTCCACAGGGAAGCGAGGAGCCAGCAGGATGTTCACTTTCTCAGGCAGAGGGGAAGGGGGAAAGATGTGAAAGGGCAAAAACAAAGAAAAGAGCGTTTGAGGTGGGGGACCTAGCTTCTATCATTCTCAAGAGAGTCAAGTGTTGTTCAACACAGACAAGCAGACACTTGTCTTCGATCGAAGGGTTGCATGAGGCAGGAGGAAGATGAAAAGAGAAGAAGAAGAGAGAGCAGATGCTGCTGAGAGAGAAGGTGAGAGTTGAAGAAGAGAAGGAGAGAGAGAGAAAGAGGAGAAGAAGTTGGAGAGGGAAGAAGGGGGTATTTATACCCTGGGGAGGGAGACAGAATCACACTAACTCTCGCCTAGCTAAGCGAGAGATATTCACTGTCGTCGCTTGCAGACTGATCTGGAAGCAGAATCGGATGACGAATTGTGACTCAAGTTGTGGTGGCAGGCAGGGAATCATGGTGGTTGACCATGGTTGAAGACCCATCGAGTTGAAGTTATTCACTGCTCCCCCGGCAAAACCTGCCACTCCCCCAGTCACCCCATCAGGAATCAAGCGCTTCCGGGAGAAGTATCCACTGTCTAGCCGTCAGAGAACGTGGAACTTGCCAGGAACTACGCGAATTTTAGTCGTGGACCTGCTACAGCCTTCGAGTTATTCACTTGTCTGCTTCAGTGAAGAGCGAAACCGGCTGCCAGCTACAGAGAATGCAAGAGAAGGCTGGGGGAGTATCCACTGGATCGACGTCAAATTTTCTCAAGCTTATGACTTGTCCAGCATTGGATTCGTGGTTCAGGTTAGGCAGAAATCTGCTTACCATCCTGATACTCCAGCAGAGAGAGGTCCGAAAGAGGTCCAGACTGAGAATACCGAACTTTGACCTCTCTCCGGAGAGAGACCTCTTGACAATGTGCTTGTATAATTTTCTCTGTTCTCTACATTAGCCTTAGTTATTGCATTTATTCAAGCTCTAGTGCTCATAGTATCAACTTCTTCTGAGAGCTGCCTGCACTATAGTCTCCAGATGCTTCTCTACAATGCAGCCAGGCTTTATCTGTTTGGAAAACTGTGTACAGAACTATACGCGGGGAAAAGTACGGGGGCAAACAGTAGTTCCATGGATCCAAGTATCTGCCCCCCTGTTGCTTGAATTCAACCTTAAAGTGTATCATATATTCTCGCAGGAGTCGTACATTCTAGTAGAAAATGGAGAACAAAACTGTACTTTACAGTAATTGACTGTTACAGAGCCAAATTATACTACGTCAATTCTACATCAACACTTTTAGATGTGTTTGGACAGCCTGTCGATGAACGTTTCCCCCCATCGAGCACTGAAGTTTGTTCAGCGGACAGCGGACCTTATTAGATTTATCAGATAGAGACAGACTCACCTGGTGTTAGTCTCAATAAAGTTCCTGAGATACTCGTATTTCTTCTTCTTCTCGTCCTCGCCCATCGTCACAGCTTTATAGACGGCGTCTGCCAGTTCTGTTGTGTTTGCTGGATGGAAACTGATACTTCCCTCTTTCATGAAGGAGGCTGCTCCCGCGAATTCAGAGAGCACTAGGACGCCATGCCGCTGTTCCTGACAGGCAACGTATTCGAAAGACACGAGGTTCATTCCATCACGAGTAGATGTAAGAAGACAAGCATCAGCGATGGAGTATAATGCCGTAAGCTCGGTGAAGGGAACAGAGCGATGCATGTAGAGGAGGGGGATTCCATCGGGAGTGGCTGTTGAGGATCACATAGGTCAGTATCCGTATACTGACTCGCTCACTAATAGAATAGGACTTGTACATACAATGTTTCCCGTTGATCTTCCCTGCCATCGTACTTAACTCTGTCTCCAACTCCTGGTATTCCTTGACATCCTCGCGACTCGGGACAGCGACCTGTATCAAGACAACTTTATTCCTCAACTCTGGGTGACGATCCAGGAAGTAGTCGTATCCCTTCAGTTTCTGCGTAAGACCCTTGATATAGTCCAGTCGGTCCACTCCAATGATGACCGTGATCCCCTTGTATTTCTCCTCCAGCTGCTTGATCCGATCCTGCACCTCTTGTTTCTGCAACGTATCCTTGAACTTTTGTGGATCGATTCCGACGATAAACTTATCCGTCTCGACTAATCGATCCTTGTACTGGATTCGGCCGGGAATTTCTGTTCGAGCACCTCTGTTCTTTTATCAGAATGTAACCTATGGTTTCGCGGATAGGCCACCTACAGAACCTGAGCACAAGTCTGGATAAAGTTTGACTTGTACTCGTCCGTGTGGAATCCGATCAGGTCACTCGCCAGCATGCCCTCGAGCAAATCATTTCGAACAGGCAGTGCTCTCCAGAAATCCCCTGCCGGAAACGGCGTATGTAAGGAGAACCCAATGGCGCATGGTTTGTCTCTGTTGAGCCGCTGACGCAGAAGCTTCGGGACGAGCATGAGATGATAGTCGTGAACCCAAATCAAGCTCCCTTTTGTAGCTGCCTCGGCTACAGCATCCGCAAACAGCTCATTGACGCGCTTGTAGGCCTGCCATGGACCATCGTCGTAGACGACCCCTGACTGGTAGTGGAGGATAGGCCAAAGGATTGAGTCTGCGAGGGAAAACAACAGTAAGTTAGGAAGGAACGACAGGCGTGACATAATCAAAGACTTGCTCACTTACTTGAGAACTTGTTGTAGTGCTCATTCGCTAGGTTCGTATCCAGGAAGACCGCGACGGCATTATGCTCATCTAGACTCTGATTTACTAACTCTTTGTCCCTTTTCTCGGCAACTTCAAGACCAGGCCAACCGAACCAACGGAATTCGGTGGATTTGGTCAATCCAGATAGCGATGTGACCAGGCCACCGCTAGACAGACTAGACTGATATGAGCCATCGGTGCGTTTGACCGAAACAGGAAGGCGATTCGAAACAATGATAAGGTTGCGTTTCCCTTGCGAACTGTCGGGCGCCATTTTTGATGCTGGTTGACTCTTTTCCTGCTTTATAAAAGTCGTTATATCGTTAAGGAACAGAAATGATAAGGCACGTCTACTTCCTAAGAGCGATGCAATGAAGCGAGACTAATGAGGGTATTTTTAAACAGTTCAAACCACACTCCCCTGCCATAGAGCCGTTTACACATAGATCGCGATACGTCAGCATGAAAAACATCTTACAAGAATTGAGGCGACTATGCAGCCATTCGGCCGCATCTCAGTTCCTGTACGTACTTGTGTACCTTATAACTTTTCTGCTGTCCGGAACAGAGTTCCGCACAGAGGGGGAAGGGCTAGGAACGAACGACCAGCTACAGGGCCGCAGTTGCTTGTTTGATGCCGCATGAGCCTCGTAGCAGTCAGAACTATCCAGTTGAGAAGAAATAACTGCCCTTGAAGGCAGAGCTGACCATTTTATGTGACCTGGTTGGTTATTTACTCAGAGTCAGAGTTCGGCGTCATACTAGGATCATCTTAGGGGGGTCAGATGAGAACGTAGACGGTGATCCTCATCTATTCACGGTCAGTTGCTACTCTAGTTCACTAGGCGTGGAGGTATGGGAGACTAGAGAAATTATGTACGATATGATACGGTGGAAAGTTCCGTTCCCTTGGGCATGAAGCACCTACTTAACTCCTGAGCCTGACACTATGCAATACCTCGCCTTCCTCACAGTGGGCGCCGCCAAACTCAAGTATTCCTCAAGCACAAAGAAAATTGAAAGGAAAGAGTATACGTCGTAAGTGTTGAATGTATAACCATCGACGCAAAGGAATCCACCGGCTAATGCAATTCTGTATCCAAAAAGAAAAGGTCGTTTAGTTAAACAAATAAATACCAGAAGGAAAAATAAGGGAAGGAAGACGAAGTCTCATGAAAAATGTCGATTCCGTTTGACAGGACTTGGGGTGCGCATGTTATTCTCGCGATCACGGCTCCGTTCCGTCACGAAATCCATCTGCGGATGCTCAAGCATCAAGGGCACCTCTGGCTTGTTGTCAAGGTTCGGAATATGTCCCTGAGAGTGGTCATCGTAGGCAAGCCCTGGAGTATGTTGAAAAGGATACTGCGACGACGGCATTGGCGGGTGGTGTTGGCCGGACGGCTGTCGAGAGAAAGTCGGTGCCGGAGGTGCATACTCATGCTGGTTGAAGCGGTTTCTGAAGGAGCGAAACGACCAGTTGCTGACAACGGTGACAGTCGAGATGGTAGCAAGGAAGAACATCTGCGTATAAGCGGTCAGCTTATTACTGGTAAGGGAACAGAGTGAGCGGACTACGTACAATTGCCTTCCAGCTGATAGGATCAATAAAGCTGTTGATGATGATAGCCATCGTATGAGCCGACACCTTGGCACGTCCAACCTTGGCCGGGTCCCGGTTCATGCAGCGTTCCCAGTTTTCGCATACAGTCTCCAAGGCCGGTAATCGCTCTCCACCAGCGCACTTGTTGTCCACGTAGCTCTTCGCGCAAAAAGCCATCTCAGCCAGGATTGTATCAGACACTTCCTCCGCAGCCTGCTCAAATTCGGCACGGATCGCCGACACAAACCCGAACACCACGTAAACCGCGAGCGAGAACAACGACAAGTTCACCACCAACTGAGCCCACCATGACAGAATGCTGGGGACGTTGGGATGCGCTTCGAGCAAGGCGAAAAATTCCGAAAACGACGACAACCGCGACGTAGACTTTCCTTCCTGTCCCTCTTTTTGTTTTGAGTTCTTCCTGCCAGCCACTTTCCCTTCACTGCTGCTCGGCCGATCGCTGTCATCATCACTTTCCTCCTTCCGTAGTTGCAACCCAAGCACCTTGTCCCGCCGACGTCGCTTCTGCACCCGTCTCGCCAGCGCGTTGGAATAATGGTTCAATCTGGGAATCTCGCCGCGTCCGGCACTAGGCGCGAACTTGCCGTACATGCCAAATAGGGAGTTCCGATGTCCTGCTTTCTCGGGCTGCTCGGGTGTATCCTCGTTGTCCGCGTTCTCGGGAGACGACATGTTCTCGGCTCCGGAAGAAAAGTCCAAGTCGAGTTTGCGCGGTGTTGTGAATGCTGACTGTCCGAGAAGCGCCTTGGGGTTCTTTGAAGATGGGAGAGACGGGTTCTGGGAAAAGAGGAAAGGCTGGGAATTCGGCGCTCGCAGAGCCGGGATTTCTTTCTTTTGAGGCGAATCGAAGATCCTGTGAGGGCCTATCTTCAGGTCAGATACTCAAAGGTTCTATAACAGGATAACGGCGGAAGACGCACGCTTTTTCTGATTGTCATGTTGGATGCTGAGCTGGTAGAAGGGTGATGTGACGTCCCCGGGTGCTCTTGTCTGCCACTCAAAGTCCATCGGACTCTCTGCTGACCGTTTCTCCATCTTGATTGCTATTGCATATAGGAGAGGATGCAGGTTTGAAAATCAGGGACGCTCTGTTGAAGACATCAATTCTACAAATTATGCTGATAGTTTGGCCTGGCCCGTCGCTCAGACGACGACTTTTATCATTCTTTGTTTGGGGCTGTGGAGTATTACCATAACAGGTTAGTCATACCGCTTCTAGAATCGCGCTTTGGAATCAATCATTGTTGTGGTTTCGATTGCATGAGACAACGTTCTTTGACTTGGCTTCCGAGAATCATCACATATAATTTAGTCCAAATACAGGATGATGAAGCTCTAGTTTGATATTCACGTATTAGTGATGGTATGTGGACTGTGGCTGCATTATGCTACAGTATAGCAGCGAGGAGCTACTCCATAGTATGCTCCGTACTCCAGATTTAAATAGCTGGCTGTATGTCACAATGTATCTTTGATCCAGAGATAATGCAGAGATTTATTGCATCTTTCTTACTATTTTCATGGGCCATTTGTTTAGCGAATAGTAACGGTAAATTGTATTTTTTGACTGGACCTTTCTCATGATAATAGATGCCCCGCACGAGCAAAGGGATTTCATCGGTCGCGACTCATTGGTGCCCAACTTATCTCTAGCAACATCCTCGTCTGACTGCGACAGATCATTTGAAGACATCTTAATTATATTATATCAATCACATATGAATCTGAATGCGACCAATTATGCGTTTCATATGATACTATTGGGGTATAAATCATTCTGTCTGATGATAAGAGTCGTGATCACAGAGGACTAATGAAGAACGACGACGAAAGAAGGACAGTCCACCGGTAGAATCGAGTGATTCTACCTACGAAATCAGAGAGATAAGCACAAACATGTTCAAAGCATACCATCCTGAATCCAAAACCACCGATTCGTGAGGAATAAAGAAGCTCTAGACCAACTCCGATCCCAGAACCATGTCAAGCAGCGCGATCAAACGCCAAAATAGAGGACAAGTTGAAGGCAAAATGAACAAGAGAAGTCGTCACAGCTGAACATGGTCTACCAGCTCAAAATCATCATCAGCCGGATGACCAGTTCCCATCTCGCTCTCATGTGAGACAATCTCATATTCCTTGACCAATTTCTCGGTCTCCTTTGTCTCGAACTTCTCCACGGCCTTGTTCACAGCATCAGACAGGATTGTCTGACCAGACACGTCATATGGATCGAGGGTTTCGTCTTCGTCAACGATCATGACTTCGGGGCTCTTTTCGACTGCGACTGGCTCCTCGACTTCCTCACCACTAGACGAATCAGAGGTACCGTTGTCGAGGATCTCTTGGATATCATGGTGCAGGGAAATCCTGGAATCACGCGCGAGCTGGTTGAGGTTGTGTTGATTCCAACGCTTGATGGCGCTGAAGTCAAGGTCAGCTTGTGGTTGAGTCTATGTCATTCTTGCCTGTAAGGACAACTCACGGAGGATGACGGAGCAGTGGTTTCGCAGGACGAGTTATTGGCAGAACAGGGGCCGCCAGGTTCCCCCGAGGAAGCGCACATCGGCCACCGTAAGCCCATTTGGCCTTGCGATCATGCTGTCTCTTTGCTTCGGTACCTGCCCGTCGCAGATCATTGTTGGCAACAGTCTCAGATGCCATGTTGGTTGTTGGTGAGGGGAGAATCAATGATGAGGGGAGGTAAGCGGCGTGGGTGCAATGGCTATTGGAAAGAGGAGGCCGGATAGTGCCTGCCGTTGACTAGGGGAAGGTTGTCTGGGAATGTTTATAAGACAGACGCGACGAGACGAGAAAGAGACGGAAGGCTGATGAATAAGGATGGGACCAAGGCGCGATCCAAAAGTAAATGCTTTGGTGACAGGGCTGTCTTTGTCTGAGTCACCAGGGTTGGCGTCCAGTCATCGATCAATAAATAGCAACCGCAGTTGGAACAAACTGCTCAGCATCCATGGAAACCATGGATGGAATTAGGCAATAAATCTTGAAAGAGAGAAGAACCCTTTAACAAGAAAATAGGACGAGACAACAGTAACCAAGCCGGATGACGCCAGGGTCCTCAAACTGGAGGGAGAGGGGGCGCTCATTGTCGCTGCTGTTATCAACCATCCGCATGCGCCGCAGGCAGCACGAGGACCGGATAAGGCGCTGCTGATTGCGACATGCAAGCTTCTGCTGATTGATGGATTGATCATTATGATCTCGGCAGTGGTTCCCTTGTCTAGACAATCATCACTAGTCTACTATAGAATAACTCTACTCTTGTCCTTATCCGCGATGAGCGATCTCCCCTCATTTCCCATCTACTACTCCGTAAGATTGCATCTCCCCCTGATCCTTATCGCGCAACGAGGATCTCCCGAGGTACCTACAGTAACACTTCGACAGAGTACAGTAATCCTTCGAACGCCACATCATCAACCACGGTTCGAGACCACGCATCATAATTATTGTCCCTTACCAAGTTTGGTCCCCGATGTTTAGGTTACTTTTATCAAAGCTGAGCCACTGATAGATGTATGTCGTCGTCGTCGTCGTCGTCGATCCCTGACAGCCTCAGGGCACCCGTTATGTCCAGATGACTCAAGGCAACCTGACGTAGCGTTACGCGCCGTAGACTACTAAAAGAACCCAGTTCTACATCAACATGCATCGATCTTACTCGGAACTAAGGACTGTAGAGTAACAAGCAGAAAATAATAAGCATGCAAAGGCGAAGTCCAACCAGTCCTCATCCTGAGTCATCTCATGTGCAAGCGATGACGCTGCTGATAGGGAGCAACCGGGGAGCTTGGAGCTTATCATCTGCCTTGCGCATGGATACCTACGGAGTACTATTTACCCACCCCGCGCAACCTGTTATGCATACTGCTGCCTCTTCCGGGTGACTTGCTTCTGGGTCTGGTTCTGGTCAGCTGCTCGGCTGTCATCATGGCAGTGATATGCGATGTGATGAATTCTGCTTGGTTACGGATACTTTGTAGAAAGTTCTGGTTTGGTTTCTCGTCACTTTGAGCTCACATAGACATGTGATTTGAGTTAAGTGGCTGGTATGTCCTGATGATGATAATGATCTTGTAGTTGATTATAGTCTGTTAAGTATGTAGCACGGAGGAGATATATAAGTCCAGCAAGCAGTAGATCCAGGCTATATATATATGATGTTTAGAACACATGAGGTCAATCTCGCTATGCAACCTGGAGTTAGCTCAATAAAGCAACAGAGGGGACGGGTTAACCACAGGATCAGTGCTTTGCCTGCCTTATTCAATGAACACTCCATTTGAGATTGGGCGGAAGAGAGAGCATCGATCGAGTGTCTTATGGGCTGTATACCACAGTGCTAGAACGAAGGGAAGTTCGCTCTCGCCTATCTATTTCATGAAGCCTGGTTACTCGATCCTGGCGACTTAACGAGGAGTTGAGCGCTGCCACGCGCAGTCATGGGCTTCTGGACGTTTGTAAACAGTATTAAGGTGATCTGAAGCATCAAGTTTGCATCTCAGACTTTCAGATGTCGCCCTTCGATGAAGTTGTATGTATTATTTGGAAATGAGAACAGCCGTAGTATCATCAAGGTGTCCAGCACCATTTTCACACCAAATCAGTATGAGATAAACACGCCCTCCAATGCAATTTACTCATCCATCTGCCACTGATAATCCAACGCTTCCAGTCTCCCCTTCTTATTCCTCGCTGCAAACCATTCCTTCTCGAACCCGTTCCCCCGATCCACCCCATCCCACTGATGTCCCGGACGGATCCCATACCGATTCGGCTGAAAAGCCCCCTTATACAGCGGCTTCCCCGTCACACTCGCGCCGGGCCCCTTCGTCTTGGTCAAAAACCCAGCCGCAGGATCATTCCACCGCTGCTGCGCCTTCAGCTCCTCATTCAGGGCATCGTCCTCGATCGTCCGCGCAAGTGGCATCGCGCGAGCCTCCTGTATCTGCTGCCTGCGCGCCTCCCGCTCTGCCCGCTGCACATCGCCCATCAGCGCCTCCTTAGCTGCCTCCTCCTTCTCGCGCTTTCCCTGCTCCGCCCGCCGCGCCTCCGCCCGCTTCAGGGCAACGTTGATGATCCGCCCAGACGCATCTCGGTAGATCGTCTCCTGCGCCTCCGCCGGCCGCTCTCGATGCCGCGCCGCCTCGGCCTTCTTCCGTCGTTCCTGCGCAGCCACCATCGCCGCCGTCTGTTCCGCCGTCTGCAGACCCGCCCGAGCACCGGACTCCATCCGCATCTCCCCTCCGTCGTCGGCCTCAGCATCGTCCACAACAGCAGGCGCCTCGTCGTCGCCTTCCTCCCCTTCCCCACGGCGGGCTGCGCTCTCCGCCGCGGCGGACGCTAGGATCGCGTCTGCGGCGTCCCGCTCATCATTCGCGTTCGAGCTGCCGGTCGCGGGACCACCCAGCGTCTTCCAATTCGATTTCTTCGCACGGCGGAACTCCGCGCTCCGGACAGAAGTAACTAGACTCGGACCCTCGTCATCATCGTTGCCGAAATTCGTCGCCGACGTCCGTAGATCGGGCGGGTCGTCGTCGGCGATGATGAGGCCGTCTCCGGCGGCGTCGACGGTTTTGGTCTTCTTGCGTTTCTTTTTGGGGCGTTCCGTGGATGGATCGGCTGTTAGGTAGTTCTTGGCGAGGTATTCTGCTAGTGACGAGGAGGGCATGGTGTTGGGTCTGGAGGGTTCAAATTGTGGGTGGAAGTTTTGGCTTGAGCTTAAGCTCGAGCTTCGGCTTGGGCTTTTGCTGCGCGATCTTGCTATCGCGCTGATAGCCGGAGTTTTAGTTTTGCCGATGCTCGTATCCGTATCCGTATAGAGTATCTGTCCCTGCGTCATACAGCAAACAGCATTAATCAAGGATAATGATTGCGATGATCAGGTAGATAATGAACTAGAATTATCTCTAAGAATCCGGAGAGGCAACCCCTGAGATGCCCCGCTCCGACGAGGCAGAATGGTGGTTCAACGCCGTCTACGAAGCCGTTCAGTCCATCCCCTACGGCAAAGTGACCTCCTACGGGCATATCGCCCTTCTACTCGGCGAACGTATGTAGATCTCCCTTCACATTTCCCTTTTCCATTCTTATCTGCCGTACTGTAGGTTGGATCAGCTAATCGATGTAATAGCTAAACGACCCCGCCAGGTCGGCGTCTGTCTCAAACACCTCCCGACAGATACCTCGCACCACTTCCACTCGGGCAATGTGCCCTGGCAGCGGGTGGTTAATTCCAAAGGGATGATCTCTCATCGGTATGCTGATGAGATTCTCTTCAAAATTCCATGGTGCTGATTTCTGCAGGGGGCCCGGAAGTGCTGAGCGGCAGGCCGAGGCGCTGCGCCAGGAAGGTGTCGAGGTCGATGCGGATAGCATGGGTGACTTCTACGTAGATTTTGCGCGCTATGGCTGGTTTCCGGAACGTTTGCCTGGGGAGGAATCCGAGGATAGTGAAGATGAAGACGAAGCTGAATAAGGGGGAAAAGTGATCATTCTACGGTCTCAACTCGTTAAGTTTCACTTCGTTGGTCTAGAGGTGTAGGCGTGTTATCTCATCTCATTCACTTGTATACACAGACCCTTCGCAAAGAAGTCTGCTCAGTATCAACAAGAAATTTGTACCTCCGCACCACAATGGTACTCTGCAGCTGCCTTTGACAAACACAAACTCCATATAGCCCCTATCGGACGTGTATCAAAGTACTGGTGGAAAGCTACCGTGCCAGAGAACAAGAGAGTCGTAAATCTTTCGGGCATTGGATCTAACGAAGAAGATAGCCTTGGAGGGGCCGCGTGAGACCAACTCCGAGCAGGGTTGGAAGTATAAGACAACAGAGGTGATCAGGCTCTATGATAGTAGAGAATGGGTAGTGGTGAACGAGCCCCACGCTTGTTGAAAGAAGCATATGGTCATCATGCAACAAGGAAAATAAATCATAACACCCCGTCCACTGCCAAAACAGAACCAAATGGTAATCGACGAGGATCCACACAGAAGAGGAAAAGGAATAAATAGGTAAGAGATCGTCACTGACTCATGTCTTGATATGCTTTTGCCGTTGCTTGACTCATCGCTTCTTGACTTCCGAGGCCCATCCATCGATCCCTTCGCCCCTACTACCAGGTGGTATGCCTAGGTCAACACCCTTCATCCCGGGAGTGTCGCTCAGCCATTCATGAGCAGCCATACCACCGGCATTGGCACGTTTCTCGGGTGGCAATTCCAGCATCGGTAGCAGGAATTCGCTGATGCGCATACTCTCTTCAACCGAGAAATGATACTTCTCTCGTAGGACGTCAGGCAAAGCCCAGTGGCGTAACCGGTGGATATTCCGAAGTTCTCCTTTGCGGTTGAAAATCTCTTGCGACCACTTTCCGGAGAGACACAGTGATTTGGGGAAAGGACCGAGTAACTCAATGATTTGCGCAATGTGATCGTCGTCTTTGCCGTACTTGGTTCCCGACTGGGGGTCGAAAAGGTAGTCGCCCGTAATGAGCTCGAATACCTACCGGAATTGTCAGTTGATCGCTTTGGCTAGAACGAAGAAGAATGTGATTTCCAAACTGACCATGCAAGCCATACTCCAGATATCGGTGCTCGCACCCCACTTCGATCCCAAGATGACCTCTGGCGAGCGGTACTGTCGTGTTTGAATATCGTTGGTGAAATGGTGACCGACCCAGCACGCGTTCCCCAGGTCGGCAATCTTCACTGAGATGATGTCACACAGAGGATCCTCACTTTCTTCTTTGGAGGACTGCTTGTCAAGCGAGATCCCCGAAACCTCTCTCTCCAGCAGATCACTAACTCCACGTCAGTGCACCAGACCTTCGACATATGGACCAGAATCAGTTTCCAACATACGTAGTCTTCTCCCTCTCTTTCTGCTTTTCGTCGGCCTTTATACCTAATAGCTCCTTCATCGACGCGCCTTCTTGTGTAGATGTGTCTGCAGATTGTCAGCGGGCGTAGCTTGGGATGCCACGGGACGATTTTGTTTAAAACGTACTGGGTGATTCAATAACCTGGTTGAGGCTGCTGTGTGAGTTGGAAGAGCTGTGCTTGAAATCATGATGGCTGAAACTTGTGTTGAGTGGACTGGGCAACGGCTGACTCCCAGTGATGAGGGTCCTCCTCCGTCGCCGGCCGCTGCGGCTATCATCTTTATTCTCCTTCTTCGCTTCCTCGTTGACATATGTCTGCACAATTTGTTCCACATCGCCAATCTCGATCAGAACGTTCTCCGGCTTCAAGTCTGTATGGATGATGCCGCATTCCCGGTGCAGGTAATCTAAGCCCAGCAACACCTGTTTCGTAATTTGCTTCACCAGCGGCATGGGAATACCCCGATGGTTCCAGCGCTTGATCAGGCCAAGCAAGTTTTCCCCCAGCACCTCAAACACCATGCATACATGGACACCATTTGGACCCTTGTGTTCAAATGAATCGAGCAAACTGACAACATGTTTCCGGCCGGGATGGGAGGGCTTCGCTTGAACGATCTTATTCAATAACTTAATCTCATCGATAGCGGTTTCGGTGTAATGCGCGGCGGAGCGGACAACTTTGAGCGCAACGTGTTTTCCGGTGGTGGTATCGCGGGACAGCCAGACGGTGGAAAAATGACCCCAACCCAACTTGCGCACGACGACGTACCGTCCATTATTGTATGTTTCGCCCACGGTGACTGGGTGATAACCACCCTTGCAGTAGTCCTCCGAGTCTTCCTCTTCAGCAGTGGTTTCGAGTTCTTCTGCGGACGATGACGAGCCCGACCGCGACGGCGGGATATCGTATGCGGACTTGACGGGAACACTGCCACTCATGTTGGTTAGGGAAAAAAGGTCAAATAGCGCTATGATACGCAAGAACGGGTATGAGAGCTGAGAGAAAAAAGGGCAAAGAAATAAAAAACCTGTGTCGTCAAAAAGAACACCGGAGCGATAATGCTGAAGAAAAGCAAGAGCGAAGCATACCCCTCAGTAGTTGTGGCAGATGGATCGATGGCAGGTGAGGCGGCGTCGTTGGTAACGATCGGCTTCAGATCGGTTCCTTTTCTTTTCTTCCTACCGCCATTGCCATTTGCAGCATTCGCAGCGACGCTTGCCATTTGTTTTCCCTTGTTGATGACCGCCTTGGTTATATCTACCCCGTCCATCGTTTGGATATCGGAGGATCGATGCGGGTTGAGGAAGGTTAGAATCGAGAGGATCTGGAGAAGGAGGGGCACAAAGTGTTGGGCCGGAGAAGGCAAAGCTGAGTCCAGCCAAGCTTGTTGTGTCTGGCGGCGGAGGGGTGGATTGTGGGTGCTTCGATTCTATGAGGGGTTGGTTCAGCGCCTGCGACCGCAACTCAATATGACGGAGGAGATCAGTGGGATGAGGCAGTAGTATTGGGGAAATATAGATGCTTAGACAATGGGAGAAGGAGTAGAGTAAATTGTAAATCGGACGAGATATTCGAAAATAAACGGAATATTATCAAGGTAGAAGGATGTGCGTATATGACGCAAACGATAAGGCCGAACACATATATAGAGGGGGGCTCGGGGCAATTGTGGTAATAGTAACGTTTGACGATCTAAGATCCGATCGACTCCTAGCGTTGTCGATTCAAATACTCAGCGAATTGGAACGAATTAAACAGCAGAAAGGAGAATTGCAACAATCTGGTGGTAGGGTAGATGGAAATGCAGACGACAAGAATGTCCGCAAGCAGCAGCCGGTTTCTCTTCGGGCGATGTTGACAAGCCAGCAGCAACAACAACAACCTTAACGGATGTGGCAAATCGTGACTGGGGCTTGAAGGATGCTAGTTTCCTACCCTTCAAAGGTCAGGTCTGACCAGTTGGGGATCAATCATCGCTTGGAAGATAAAACTCGAGTCGTGCATTGATGATTTAGGATTACAGGCTTTTACGAGGTACCTGGGAGACAAAAGGGACTATGGAACAGGAACATGGCGGATAGGGAATCGTCTCAATGATGACGATAGAACAGATTCATCCTTTCCCTTGATTCTTCTGTTCGATAGACCTTGGGCCAGGGGCTGACTGGCCCACTACTGACCATTTTATGATTGATATCCACTGGAGTATGCACGGTGTTTCCCCGGATCCATCATGGTCGTTCCCTTCAAGTGCCTCAAAAGTACCCGATGGCACCTACACAACTGGGTTCAACAATGTCATTCTGATTAGTTGGCCAATTGATTCGTCTTCAATAATGAAAAGGAACGTGGTCCTTTAGGAAAATTCCATAAAAGGATAGCATCGACGGATTGGCCTGGACTTCCTCAACATATCGCTTAATGAACCTCTTAACGCGCCTAGTGATGGATGCACTTCTGCATGATCTCCTTGGAGATGTCTGATCACACCAGCGGCCGTCAACATGAACCACATCCATCCAGCTGAAGTCAGAAAATGATGTAATGAGAGTTGAACAAGTAAGGTTTCATACCCTGGCCTTTGTAATAACGCTATCAAGTCTTTAAATGCTTATTTTGATTGAGGACTTGGTACATGAGCGTACATATGCAGGGCCATGAACATGCACGTAGTTCCTTTTGCAAGCTGGTTCCCCTTGATAGGATGGTTTATCGTTCATGCGCTTCCAGCTTCCCAATTGCTCGATTCCCTGTAACAGTGGTTTAACATCCCTGCATAGATTGTGCGATTGCAACGGTGGATGTAAATCGCTGTAGACTAAATCCATGAAGGCCTCAGGCACCCGAATCGGTAGACATCGAGCGGGAACAGCTCAAAGTCGAAGACTATAAGATGCACAGAATATAGTACAGGCCATTATTCTAATTCAAGGATGAGAAAGCTCAATGAACAGATGTTCTCGATGAAATTTGCCGAAGTCGTCCACCCTGTCATGTTGACTCTTACATTCGACTCGAAAGAGTCTCGACTCTGGCTGACAGCGGCAACGTCACCTTCTCCACACCGACATCTGGTAGACTGATACCTTGGCCGGGGATACCCTCATTCATCCACCTGTAGATAGCATCCACAGCATCGCCTGAGGTCTTCAAGGGCTTCACAAGCATGTCTTCTCCTTTTGATCGCCGACCGTTACCGGACTATTTGTTCTCCTCGCCTTTAACTGCACTGCTCTATCCCCTCCATCATCTCCTCCTCCGACTGCGCGGCCCTGCACGCCTACCATCGCCCGACGCCCACCCCATCCGCGTTGTCTGCATCTCCGACACTCACACACTAGAATGGGACGAGGTCCCGGACGGCGATCTGCTCATCCACGCAGGCGACCTCTGCAATGACGGAACCATCCGCGAGATCCAAGCCGCAGTCGACTGGCTCCAGACACTGCCTCACCCCCACAAAGTAGTCATCTGTGGCAACCACGACAGCTACTTCGACATACGCTCCAGACGAGACGAAGACCGCGACGCTTCCTCCTCATCCTTCGCAGCCATCTCCTCCTCCACCGCCTCCATCCGCTCCATCGACGACGACCCAGACGGCCTCAACCGCATCAACTGGGGCGACATCCACTACCTCCAACACTCCTCCATCACCCTCTCCTTCCCTCCGCCGTCCCCAGCCCACTCCGCAGCCCGCCCGCGCTCCCTAACCATCTACGGCGCCCCCCAAATCCCCGCCATCGTCCCCTTCACCTCCGAGCACGCCTTCACATACCACGCACAACACGATGCCTGGTCCGGGACCATCCCCCCGGACACTGACATCCTGATCACACACACCCCGCCACAGGCGCACCTGGACTTATCCCCCGTCTACTCCACAGGCTGTCCGTTCCTTCTCGCCGAGACGTGGCGCGTGCGGCCCGCGCTGCACGTCTTCGGGCACGTCCATGAAGCATACGGCAGCGAGCCGGTCTACTGGGACGAGGCGCAGAGGGCATGGGAGCGGCTGTGTGCGACGCGGCGGCCGCGCGCCCGGTACGGTCGTCTGATGTCCCTCTTTGGGTTCCTGCGGGACCTGTTTGATGTTCACGGTTGGCTGGATGCGGCGCGGGTCGTCGCGTATGGTGTGCTTGGGGTTGTATGGGCGAAGGTCTGGGGTGGTGAGAACCGGGGCTGTGGGTGGATGGTGAACGCCGCTTGTATGTATAGGAATACGGGGCGGTTGGGGAATAAACCACAGGTTGTGGTGTTGTAGGGTTAAAGTTAGTAGCCTTGGATGGTGTCTGTAAATAGGTTGGTTGCTCTAATGGCTGGATGCTGCTGCAGGGCCTCTATATCGTCACCTGCTTGTATATATCCTTTACAGTTCTGTTGTAGGGAAGGATAACTGAGCTGTATTGAAGGGGACGAAATAAGTACGCAAGCTGTGCATTCGCTGATATCGCGTCTATTTGATGACCAGACAATATATACATCCACTTCCAAAATGTACACTCACTCCAGGCAGACATGAAACATAACCAATCAAGTCCTAACTAAATGGGTATAAGGTGAGAGATAGCGTCTCAGAACTACAGCTTAGATTTCTCGCTGAACCGTGGAGCCTGGAGCGGATCGTAGGCACCAAGGGTCAATGTGTCGGACGGCACCGGAGCATGGTGGCCGCCGGTCAGACCGCGGACGTCGATCAGGCTAGGGTTCAGCTCCTCGATCTTGCTGGCGCCGATCAAGCGCATGTTCATCTCCATTTCGTCCTTGAGGAGCTGCATGGCACGCTCCACGCCCGGCTGGCCGTACGTGGACATGGCAAAGAGGAAGGGACGTCCGATGCCGACGCCCTTGGCACCGAGGCACAGAGCTTTCAGAATATCGGTGGCACGACGGACACCGCCGTCGATGTAGACCTCGATCTTGTTCTCCCAGCCGCGCTCGCGGAGGGCAGGCATAACCTCGGCCAGGACTTCTATGGCCGACCGGGCGAACTCGAGCTGGCGACCGCCGTGGTTGGAGAGGACGACACCCTCCACGCCCACCTCGACTGCGCGCAGGACATCCTCCACGCATTGCACCCCCTTGAGGATGATGGGCATCTTGGTAATGGACTTGAACCAGGGGATATCCTTCCAGGAAAGGGAAGGATCGATAAACGATGAGATGGCTCGAGCGGCACCCTGAGAGCGGTCCACTTCGTCCCCGCCACCAGCTTGGACACTGGCACCAACATCGGAGAACTTGGACCGCATGTCCTTCTCGCGACGGCCGAGCTGCGGCGCGTCGACCGTGATGAAAAGACCCTTGCAGCCGCGTGCCTCGGCGTGCTGAACAATACGCTTGGTGATGTTGCGGTCCTTATTCACGTAGAGTTGCAGCCATTGTACCTGGTCTCCTTGCTTCGCATCCACGATCTCGTCAAAAGAACAAGAGGCGAGGGTGGGAATCATTTGGATGACGTTGTGCTTGTGAGCCGCACGAGTTAAGACAACTTCTCCCTCCGGATTGCCCAGTTTTCCAAGTGCAGTCGCTGTTACATAGAAGGGCACAGAGACCTTGGTACCCAGCATTGTCGTGCTGAAGTCAACGTTCTCTACGTTGACTAGTACTCGCGGACGGAACCAGATCTTGTGGAAGGCACTGTGGTTCTCGCGCATAGTCTAGATCAAGTTAGCGAGACACTCTCGCCTAGTTGCCGTCCCGTCAATCCACGTACAATCTCATCATCCGCACCACTCGAGTAGTAAGCCCACGCGGTCTTCTTCATCACGCTGCGCGCGACGGTCTCAAAGTCCATCAAGTTATAACAAGCCTGCAGTGGAGGCATCCGCTTGATCCGCTCCTGGCGTTCGGTTTCTTCGGGGTCATGAGCCTTCTCTTCTTGTTCAACTGTTGCCATATCCACTTCGCCGAGATGTTTCGATCGGTCAAGGTATTTGTCCAATGTGTCGGGAGGGTGGATTGGGTCGAACTCTTCAGTCGCATCCTTTCCGGCATATTTCAGGATGATCTTCTGGCCACCTGGGTGTTCTGCTCATTGTGAGCGTGCTATCAGAATAGCGAAGTCATACAGAAACAGTACCTGGCAGAAATTTTGTAACATCGTACGCCTTCCCATGCACGATAACCCAGCAGGAGTCCTTGGAATTGTGCTTGGCGACCTCAGCGCCAGTGAGCTTGCCTTGTCTCATCGTGACGACTATTCTTGGATAGATGCAAGGAATCAAGGACGAATGGAAATTAAGGAGAAGGTCCAGGAATACTATAGGCAGGCTTTTATGTGAATTGAACGCAACTATTGATGGTCGCTTTGAAACCCGAATGATTCCCACCTTTAAGTCCGTGTGGTGACTGTGCTCAAAAGAATGAGGTCCAAAAAGCAGAAGACGCTAGTAAATAATTACGTCTGTGAAGGGCTGGAGCACCTCGGTATAATCAACAGCGAATTAGGACAGATTCAGCAGAAATCCGAGGTCAATCGTTGGTCGAGAAAAGGTGATGGGACAGCTGTCTGAGTGGCTGAAGACCAGCGATCTTCGGCCTGGCCCCTGGGGAAGCCCAGCTGCGGTTTGCGGGGAGAGACATTCGGGCGATGTTGCTTTCTCGGCCGACTCTTATCTTCATGAGACTGCATCGGATCACAGCACGTAGTGGAAGGTAATTCGCCCGAGAAGAGTATGGGGGTTCGGGCGATTCAGAGTTAAGATCCCATCTCCCTCTTTAGAGAGGTTACACAACTATAGAGGATTGATGGGCTTCATAAGTCGTAGCATTATGGACGCCCTCCTGGTTAATCAGCTCATATCACGCTTCTATAGTCACGTGATGTACAAGACTGAAGTTGTGTCGAGTCTGAGCGGATTAACAAACCAGACCGATGAGAGACCAAGTCAGATGTTCTTTATCTCATGGAGGCACGGAGGAGCTTATCGGTCTTTTTTTGCAGAATTGAGGGGGTTAGAGGAGCCAGCCACTATTGAGAAACCTGTCCGGCGAAGCTCCATCAAAACGGGATTCCACCTGAAAGCAAACAGTGTGCGGAGTATGAAGACGCAACTGCCAGAACAAGGAAGTATCCTCGGAATAGGCGCCGCTTATAAGGTGGTACTCTCTGCGGAGTTGACAAGATGTTCCGTACGGATAGTGATGCTCATATTGGCTCTGCAATCTCACCCAAGTCGTGTTTGGTAATAATTTATCTACCCCTCAGTTGATCTATCCGCTCGGATAATTTCACAAGACACCGGCAAGCCTATGGGTGATTTTCGGAGCCGACTATGCCGGGGTGGGGTCATCCCTTTTCGGCGAGGGTGAGCAATCTTGTCCATACAGGAATATACAACGCTTCATTCAAGCCCGTAGTTCCGGGCGATCAATAATGTAGCACTGATGCAGTCGAGGCAATATAAAATCGAGGCCTCCTCCATCAGCTTTTGCTGCTTCCCTGAAGTGTTTCGACCCTCTTGCTTTGAGAATGTCCGACGTATAAAAGGGTTAGTAGACTTATTATGTGCATAACCACATCACATTTACGGTTGTGCTGAGTGGACTGAGTAGCTCAAGCACAACTCAGCTACTCGTCTCGCTCGCCGTCTCACGTCTCGATCTCGTACGATTTTCGTTTCGTTCCCTTTTCCTTTCAAGGCATTGTCGGTGAGCACTGAGCAAGACATGATAACCATTATTACTGGATGCCTGTCCCATCGCCAAGAGGCCGTCTCGAACGCGATCGGGTGCTTTGAATTTCTCGCATTCTTTCCGTGACACATTCCCGAGCCTTGGGAGCCAAAGCCGACTGTAAACGGTCGGCCCTTGACTGTGCAAGTCGAATTCATGACTAACAATCGGGCCGTCGGTTGTGTACTTGACAAAGATCATCTGTTGATACCTTCCTAGCTCGGGTTGGTGTTGGCTACAGACCCGGAATTCTCCCGAGGAAAGCTGCATTCATCAAGCGTTTCTGTAGATAGATTGCGCCAACACATTTGTTTCCGATCCACATGAATGCACAGAAGGAATAGGTAGTTATCTATGCTAGAGAATTCCCACGTATTCATTTGGCTGAAGTTATGGGGATATTCCGGTAATATTTTTTGATATCACTGTCATCTCACTGTATGCATATATTGAGATCTGAACCCGATATATCTACCTACACGGACATTAAGCGAGCCTGTCTAACAAGACTGGTGGGTTTTTCTTTCTCCAATGGGATTACTGGGCCTGTACCTCGGGCTTGCCTTACTTATCTAGGGCAAATCGCCCCTAGTGTACCTAGCCCTACACAAACCCAGATTGTGCCACTTACGTATATGGCCGAGTTACTTTGAACGCCATGCCAAGTCGGCAGATGTAACCTTTTTACCATCTCGCACTGTCGCACATGGTATGACGCCACCTGGGGAATGCCCGAGCAGGAACAATAATTCCATTGGACATCGTGCTTAAATAAGAACTCAGGTAAAACCATGCGGTGAGGATTTTTATGATGAACACTTCTTGGTTGGTGGCTTTGTCTCCAGGCGCGCAGCAGCCACTCCCGATCTCTGCATTAATCCAAACTTTTTCGAGCGCCTCCACATGGTCCCTCTTGGCGCAAACTGGCATTGTGTAGTATCTCGATACTACGATGGAGGAATTTGTATGGAAAGCTGAATGTATTATGATGATGATCATCCTAGCTAGTACGGAGGGTAGCTGTAACAGGTACAGGAATAGTAGTAGAACGTACGTCACGTGATGGTCATGTGACACATTGCATGAATTACTGTGCACCGAGTGCGCTTGTCCGACACTTGGTTCAACCAAGATAAAGGACTTTTGAGCTTCCCATTTCTTCCTTCGTTCTTGTCGCGCTTGGCGCTTGGCGCTTGTGAATAAAAACCTTTTCTTAGACTCCCGCGTTGACGTAGTTATGATGATAACATCCCGCGCTGCTGGATTGCCACCTACCGCGAAGAGGATGGTACACAGGTGTTGACATAGGAGGCTGCCTCGAGGGAGCAGAAAGTTGCAACTGTCATGATTCAGAGTAATGGACTGTTGCATCTGAAGTATGCACTAAAGAACCGTCTTCGACTTAGTTGACTCTAACCTCATGCACCGGAGATGGGCCGGATAGAGACCGGAAAACGCTACGATTGGGTCAGGACAGACGATGACATGGCATCGATATGGAGTCGAATAATGCTGTAGCCTCAGGCGAAGGCAGATATTGAGGGGAGTAATTAAATGAGCCATACAAAACTCATGTAATGGTTTGGTTATTAATATTATTATTATGAAAGCGATTATTCAGACATTGAAGGGGAGGACTGGGTAAAGTGGAGAGCAGTCCTTATGGCCACATGCGTCCCGTGCTTCGGAGACATCGGCGTCGAATCACAATCGGACTTCACCCACCACGACCATTGGACAAAATTATTAGGAGGGTCGTTGTTGGCTCCGAATGTATTGTTTTAATGGTGTGCGTCCGCCTTGCAGATTACCGACACTAGTGGTCGGAAGACGGTCACTTCCCGTTGAGTATGGGCCGATATTGGCTGCCGAGCGCGGGATGACGGGATGACGGGATGGCGTACAATGATCCATCACTTTGACGATAGTACGGAGTAATAGAACTAGTATGTACTATGCGCAGATGAAAGACACCTAGCAATGAATCAGACTTATTACTTATCTATGGCTGGCACAAACATAAGTCAACCACCTTGGCTGCCTTTGTGGTTAATTCGACTATGGTTCATGCGGATTACCTCATCAGGCACGTGAAAACCCCATGGGATCTCCCACTCGTGCTAGTTTCCTGGTTGAGTACCGAATACCAAAAGGGTAAGTCAACCTATCCTCGCCCCGTGTCTGATTTGTCCATCTCAATTCTAACTGGAAGTCCAGTCAACGGACATACATATTTCCTTATGCGAACCATGAATGAGAGGAGCGGACAGGAGTAGGGTGTGGGGACACGGAAGAGCCCCTGGTGGAGGACGTCTCACAGCAGAGATTTCGCTTACGAAGAGGAAGAAAGAGTGGTGATCCGGTCACTGGTAACTGCTGGTCGCAGAATGGTGGTAGCAAGTACCGAAAATGCGGCGCCAAATGACGATGCCCAGCGCTTCAGTCGGACCCTCTTTTCGTGTCCGATGCTTCAATCTGTTTTGTCGTCGCTCTTGTCCGTTTCAATACGGGTGCTCCATCTGATGGAGCCCGTGATGTCATTTTTGGCGCTCATCCTGGATCCACTGTGGGTCGTGGGCTGCACCCAAAAAAATGCTTATCCTGCGATCATTGATGCGTTCAGTCCCTTGCTCCACAAAACGATGGTTCCACGGACTATGAGTGTTGGTAGGTTGGTGGAGCATGTATCGATTCGGGGAATGAGGAGAGACTGTCGGCCTGTGTACCTGGTGGCCACAGCTGTCTGTCTGTTGACTCCTGGAGAAGTAGAAATATCCCCCTTTCCCCCGGCTTCTCCACGTCCTGTCGGTTGCCTTTCATTGTTTTTAAACCTCTCTTTCTTTTCCTTTCGTTCTTTTAGAGAAGAGACGCATTGGGTACAACAGCACCTAGAATCTCGTTGTTATTCGCCCTGGAGGTCCCCCTTTACCTCTGTACATACGTATTTCTCTAACCCGCCTGTCGAACGTTCTTCTGTCCTCTCATCATGGCGCCCTCATATGCTGGCATGTCGGGCAGGCCACTGTCGCTGGCTGTGTCGACGGTTGCTACGATGGGTTTCCTACTCTTTGGATATGACCGTAAGTCGTTTCCTCTACTGATATATCCCTTGAGATGAACCAAGCTAATACAGGCGACAGAGGGTGTCATGTCTGGTATCATCAGTGACAATGCTTTTGCCAAGATCTTTACTGCTACCAAAGATAATGCTACTATGCAAGCTCTTGTGACCGCTGTGTACGAACTTGGTTAGTATTCTTGATTCCCGCTCTTCTGTTCGCAACTGCTCCTAACTTTTTCTATTTGCAGGTTGCTTGTCGGGTGCCATTTTCGCCCTTCTTTTCGGTGATCGCACTGGTCGACGCTGGATGATCTTCGCCGGTGCTATCGTTATGATTGTCGGTGTCATCATCCAGGTTACTTCATTTATTGGACACATCCCTCTTCTGCAGTTCTTTATTGGCCGTGTCATCACCGGTATCGGAAACGGAATGAACACTTCTACCATTCCTACATACCAGGCCGAGTGCTCTAAGACAAGCAACCGTGGTCTCTTGATTTGTATCGAGGGCGGTGTGATCGCCATTGGTACCGCCATTGCATACTGGATTGATTTCGGCGCTCACTATGGCCCCGATGATCTTGTCTGGCGTTTCCCCATTGCATTCCAGATCTTCTTTGGTCTCATCATCGTCATCGGAATGTTCTTCCTTCCCGACTCTCCTCGCTACCTTATCTCCAAGGATCGCATCCAAGAGGGAGAGTACGTCCTTGCTGCTCTGGGAGGCCGCGAGATCCACGATCATGAAACCCAGATTCAGAAACAATTGGTCATTGACTCCATCAGAGCGTGAGTGTTCCCTTTCACAAGCATCTGCGGTACTTGTGTTGTATTGCAATTCGACTAACATTGCTACAGTTCTGGTTCCGGTCAGAAGACCAGATTCAGAGATCTTCTCACTGGCGGCCGTACCCAACATTTCCGCCGTATGCTCGTCGGCTCCTCTTCTCAGATCTTCCAGCAGCTCGGCGGTTGCAACGCTGTGATCTACTATCTCCCTGTCTTGTTGAAGGAGTCTCTGCACCAGACCAATGACATGGCCCTGCTGATTGGAGGCATTAACATGATTGTGTACTCCATCTTCGCCACGTTCTCGTGGTTCTTCATCGAGAGAATTGGTCGTCGCAAGCTTTTCCTGGGAGGTTCATTCCTTCAGACCATCTCCATGGTTATCACATTCGCTTGCTTGATTCCCGGCGATGAGCAGACTTCCAAGGGTGCTGTTTTCGGTCTTTTCCTGTACATGGCTGCCTTCGGTGCTGCGTGGCTGCCTCTGCCCTGGCTGTATCCCGCTGAGTTGTCTCCCATCAAGACCAGAGCCAAGGCCAACGCAGTTTCTACTTGCAGCAACTGGCTCTTTAACTTCACTGTTGTCATGATCACTCCTGTCATGGTTGCACACATTGGCTGGGGTACCTACCTGTTCTTTGCTGCGCTGAACGCCTCGTTCATTCCCGTCATCTGGTTCTTCTACCCGGAGACCGCCAATCGCAGCCTGGAAGAGATCGATTTGATCTTCGCCAAGGGCTATGTCGAGAACATTAGCTATGTCAAGGCTGCGAGGGAGCTTCCCAAACTTACTGACGATGAGATTGAGGCCAAGGCCGCCGAGTATGCTTCCGCTTCCGGTGACTCTCTTGACGAAATTGAGAAGGCTCACGCTGAGCACAATGCCGCCCAACGACTGGAGACGACCCAGTAAGAGCCAGTCTCGTCATATTCATGAGATTATAGTTGAAGACAAAAGTTTATGGATACACTCTGATGAAACAATGCCGTCTCATGTCTCTCTTTCTGCTTTCTCTTGTCGCTTCTATGGGCTGAGCTGGAGCTCCGGCCTCGTTGACTGAAGTTGAACGAGTTTGAAACTCGTCGAGGATGTGATGGCTGTCCGGTCTGGTGGTTGGGTTCTTGCTCTTATCTTGATTTTTTGCTTGTGATTGCGCGACTACCCCTTTGCAGTCTCATCCAAGAGACATTTGTTTTAGAGGTTATGACCTGTTGAGGCATTTCTTTGTTTGTATAGATGGTTGTGGCAGGGATTTGATACCAATAGAGTCATGATAGACATGGAATATACACAACATCTTTGCTTTAATTTTTGTCGTTACTTCATCCTGTAGTCTAGGCTGCGATGCTACATAGCATATAATAATAGTCTGAAAACACAGTAGTGAATGATCAGGGATATCAAAGCAATGATCAAATACTACCAACTGCTATCTGCTGAGTCACATTCGTCAGTCAGATGTTCAGCCACGGAAGTCATTCCGCTACGAGTCATAGAGGAAGGAGTGCTGCCTTCTGATGGATCAAATTTTCATCTTATTGATGATATATTATTATTATTTGAGTTGCTCCAGGAATCTAAATCAAGTTTCAGAGTATGGTCAAGAATGTAAGGAGTTGAATGAGTTGCCCTGTTAATCATCTCATCCATGGTCGCCACCACAAAGAACTGATTCAACCTTGGTTGAAGGGACATTTCTATCAGGGGCATCAAACGGGATAAATATTTACTGAAAGTGATCAGCTGCTTCAGTTCTCAGCATGTGTCTTGGCTCAGCCTCTTACTAGAATATCTTGAATATTATTCTTTATGAATAGCCTTGTTTTCATCCTTCTCGTCCCGCTCCTTATTTTCTTCCCTCGTATTCATCATCTTTCCCCCTCTCCGATTCCCGTCCAACCGGGAAAGAGTCCAGAATCCTTTCGCGCAGCTTGTATCCGTCTGCTCAGCCCCTTATCTCATTTCATCCGGGTCTAGAATCACCTTTACAGCTCTAGTTTCAGTCCGTGCCATCGCGGACAATTTCCCCCCTCGAGGATCTGCTCGGCAGGATCATGCAAAAGACGCTCTCCGTCCGCCCCGCTATCGCGTCTACCCCGCCATGAGCTCCTCCCTCGAGGCTAAGATCGTTGTGCTGGGCTCCCAAGGTAAGAGGCCGTTCTTTGTTGCGGCCTAACTGGTGCCACGTCGCTAACCGCTGTCTATCTGTCACATAGGAGTCGGCAAAACCTCTCTCGTCCAGCGCTATGTAAAGAACGCCTTTAACCCCGCGACCATCACGTCCACTGTCGGCGCTTCCTTCATCACCAAGCGCGTCCTCGACACCACCTCCGATACCATCGTCCGGCTACAGATCTGGGACACGGCCGGCCAGGAGCGTTTCCGGAGTATCTCGCGGCTGTACTACCGCGGCGCGAACGCGTGTCTGCTCTGCTATGATATCACGGACGAGCAGAGTTTCGAGGAGATGACCGGGTGGTTGCTGGAGCTGAAGAAGCATCTGGCGGAGGATGACCCGATCGTGATCCATGTTGTCGGGACCAAGTCGGATATCGTTGCGCTGGATCCGTCCCGCCGCAGGGTACCGTTTGAGCGGACGATTGCCTATGTCGCTGAGCAGCTGTACCCGTCGCAGGCGTCGACGCCGCCGCTGACGGCGGGGATGGGGCTGGGGCTGGGGTTTGGTCCGTCGTCTAGTGCGCTGCAGAGCCCCGACAGCAAGCGCAGTAGTGGTTTCTGGGGACAAGATATCGGCTGGGATTGCTGCCACGAGATTAGTGCCAAGGATGGGGAGGGCATCGAGGAGGTGTTTCGTGTGATCACCCGGAAGCTGGTCGAGCAGCGGAATAAGCGGGAGGCGGCGAATAGCTCGTCGCAGGGAACGACGCCCGGGATTGACGGGGTTGTTTCGTCTTTGGGGAATCTCGATGGGAACGGCAGTTTCCGGTTGGGCCATGGTGATAAGCGCAGGAGTTGGCTTGGGTTTCCGCCGAGCAGTGCTGGTGACGAGGCTGATGAGTTGATGGTGGTCGCGAAGAAGAAGGGGAGATGCTGCTGATGCATCTGTTGTTGGCTCTCTCGCTGTTTATCTTTCCTGTTGTTCATGCATTTGCCATAGCGTCTTTGTGCATTTGTGTTTTGGCATGGCGTTGTCCTGATGTTTTCTTTGGGTCTTCTTAGGTTCTGTTGCGATTTCACTCAGTTGGGCGGCTGATTTGAGCTTGGCGATACTTGATAGATATGTCCTTTATTTCTGATGGGAGGTTTATTGGAGCAGTTTCGCTGAGCAGGATGTTGTTGATCAGAGCACGATGTGCCCATGACGATTTTGACTTATGATTTATTGAGATACCTTAGACAAATCGAATGTATTATGACCCTTGAAGATCCTACTCACTTGTTTAATGCCTCATAAAAACCTTGTGCTCAGTATTATGAGTGCTTGTGGGATAGCTATTTATAATAGTATCGATATCAATTGAACCTCACCTTAGGACACTGTTCCGTATGTATGGGATCCACAGAAGAAAGATCATATCGCTAGCACAGGAGTCATTTTGCAGTGCATCTTACATCTAATTGATACAGACGGGCCGGCAAATCCATTCAGAAGCACATGTTCCCTCTGTAGTACAGTAGTGAACAGTATTAGTTTGCACTCCTTAACGGAGTACTGCAAGTGACCTGCATGGCACTATGCCAGTGATAGCAAACATTGTCATTGCAGGATTGATTCTCCGCTCCCCAGTTGTTCTTGGAATGCACCATATAGACAGTCTATTTTATACCTGTGGGTAAAAAAGGTGTTGAAATCGAGATGAGCCTCGGCTCATGGTGAGTAAATCACTAATGGCACCTCCACACTGTGTCTTGACGTTCCCTGGAGAAGCCTGCCTGTGGAGAACTCATAGAGAGGTAACCATCAATTCAGCCTGTGAGACACTGCAACAGGCAAACCTGGCTATGGTACCCCGATGGTGTTTGAGATAAACTCATCGGATGTGGATCGCAAACATATCAGAGGCGGGATCTTCAAGACCAGACAGATTGACATGACAATATCCTCTCTTGGTCTATGCTCCTTGATGGGTGACGTCGACAATTTAGATAGTCAGTCCAGTGTCTTTGAGAGACAGAGCAGCAGATCCTGGACCCTGGACCCTGGACCCTGGACCCAAAGGCCCTGACGGAGGCCGGCGGACGCAGTGACCATCGTTGAGTTCGGACCCAGAGGATACCTAGAAGTGGACGAAATGGGCCATACCATCGGCATTCACCTCCGAGAACTACCTTAGGTAGAGTAAGGAAATTTCATAATCCGGATCGTTTCAGCACCATCATCATTATTTGTGTAGACAGTCGGCAGCGTTTTCCAGAAGATGAAATAACAGTCAACAGAGAAACAATAATATTGAGTATCTTATCGACGTCTGCCCCAGACTCCGCATGTTGATTATGAAGCCTTGCAGCCCCTGCCGACTTACGGTTTCAAGAGAGATTGAGATTGATTAATGAAAAAGCCACAGTGCGAAGTGTTACTGACTCGCCGTGTCATCGCGTCTTAGCCCCTGCAGATCACCGCCAATTCACCCCGAACCCACCAATCCATTTGATCCTTCCCGTGACAAGCGTCCGTACAATATAGGTCAATCTAGCCGGCACACGGTGTCAACTAATTTTTGGCGGCTTGTCATCCCTGTGAAAACTGAGAAGGCTCTTTTATTATTATGCTTTCAATCGTCTTGCTACTTCTAGGCTAGGTTTTTTTGCCCATTGTTGAGCTGCCTTGGAGCTTGGCATCCTTTCATCCCTTTCTGCCTTCCTGCGCGAAGCTGCTTGCTCCTGGTCCGCATCCACCACCTTGATCTTTCTCCTGCATTATAGTTTCAGAGCGCAATTACGACAGATATTATGCGATGAGACTTTCCTACCGTGTTGGGTCGGCCGCCCTCCTGATCCTCGCCTTCATCCTTATAAAGCGCCATCTAGATACCCTTCAGGATGATTCGCACGTACCGTCCTTCTGGCAGTTCAGCAACGTTGTAGGGGGCGGCGCTGCGGAGCCTGTCGCTACTCCCGACAGCAAACCTGAAAACAAAAAGCCTCAAGAGACACCAGTCCCGGCAGTAGAAGAAACTATTCCGATCAAACAAACCTACGAGATCACTCCTATTATCGTTCCCAATGACCGTGTGATTGTGATGGCCAAATTGAGCAAGGAGGATACGTCGTGGGTGAGCACTGATTTGAATGAGTGAGTTGTTCATGGGAAAGGCCTTGCGCGGTGAGCTCAGGCTGACTTCAGTCCAGATGGCGCAACTTCATCTACACCGTCGATGACGTGAACGCGGTTCGACACACCCCGAAGAACAAAGGCCGCGAGAGTCTTGCCTACCTTCAATACATCGTCGATCACTACCATGACCTTCCGTCCACAATGGTTTTCCTCCACAGCCACAAAGACGGCTGGGAGGCGGGTTGGCACACAGATACACCGGACTATAGCAATGTGGAATCGGTCCGATCACTTCAGACCGAATTCGTGCAACAGAGTGGCTTCGTCAACCTTCGCTGTCAGGGTCCCGGTTGTCCCGATGAAATCCGTCCGTTAGAGAATCCGCCTCGGCCAGGCAAGGAGAACAGTAGAGCCTATGCCAAGGCGTGGGCGGAGTTGCACAACAACACCAACATACCCGAAGTTGTTGGCGCACCTTGTTGCTCGCAATTCGCTGTGTCCAAAGCCCAAGTTTTGAAGCGTCCTCTGAGTGATTATCAACGGTACTACCATTGGGTCCTTACGAACAAGTTGCCGGATGAGCTCACTGCCTGGATCATGGAATATTCCTGGCACATCATTTTTGGAAAGGATCCAGTGTTCTGCCCAGATATTTACCAGTGCTACCAGGATGTTTATGGAAACCCGTATTTCTGGTAGACTTTCTCATGCATATACCCCATTTTGTTGTTGGTTCATTTATTTGACTATGATTGTATGCGAGTATGTTTTTTGTCCCTGCGTTTGTGCCTCAGAGACTGTGTTTGTATATGGTTTGGAAGCCACCGGATATCAAAAGCTGTTCGTCAACATTTTATACTTTTCAGGAGTTTAGACATTGCATTCCTGATGTATGCATCATATATGAGTATGGCTACATATTCACCATTTATCGTGCCTTTACTTGTATATATTGAAATAAGGCGAGTTGGCGGAATGGGACTCGCGCGGCATTCTTTCATTTTCTCCATTCTTCCACCCCGTAGTATGTCTTAGCTTGCTAGAGAGGTATGTCTACTTAGTATCTAGTCTAMTGCACAGAGTCTAGAATGAGGATTGGAGACTTTCTCCATGCAAATGTGTGATTATGAGAGAGACATCATGAGCCTGGGTTTGTGAATTTCTTCAGCCAGTATTGGAGTGCTTGACCTCTCTCAATCGCCCAGTCGACTTTTCGCTTGATTGCGGTATGTCTTGGCCAGTGCTCCTTAGGTGGACCATAAAGCAGAGGGACTAGCAGTAATAAATGCTCTATACAAATCTCTCATCCTAACGGCTCAGAGACTTCATTTACCGGATACATTGAAGAATATTTGTCCTTCGTTTGCAATACAGGGCAGCCAGTACTTCTGTTTGCTGGCGCCCTGTCAATTTTAGCAAGGAGTAATTAACTGTCTGTTCCCTTGATCAACTCACCCGCACAAATTCACGGACGACACGCCAGGTTCTATCTACTTATGCCAAGCTCAAAAAGATCAATGATCCTCTGAATTCTACTCACTCCAATCCCTAGCCCAGCAAAATGTCGCTAGGACCTCATCTCTACTACGACGGCGAAGACTACAAATGCCTCTTATGCGATAGGTGGTTTGGAACCAGAAAGGCGCTGTACGATCATTGTCGATACACCAGTCGCCATGAATGGTGCGAAACTTGCATGCGAGTCTTCGTTTCTACGACTGCAAAGAATCAGCATCTGTTCTACTCCCCAGTCCACAGTCACATCTGTACCTTATGCTATTCTCGACCTCGATTTGATACAGCTTGGGAACTAAAGGCCCATCGCGTCGACTGTCACAATCTATGTGACACTTGCGGCAAATACTTTGACAATAAGAACGACCTGCGGATGGCAAGTTGACTTTGCATATCGTTCTCTCCTGATGCCGCTAACTGTTCTTGACCTGCAGCATCAGCAGCGCCACCAGGCTAGGAATTTGCAATGCTACGGGTGCTACCAGAACTTCAAGTCTTTCTCAGGCATGTTGATCCATCTCGAGTCAGGCAGCTGTCCCTCTGGAACAGACATTGATGACATCAACCGCCTGGCGCGTGAGTGCTATCAGAGTCGCGAGTACATTGATCGAGACGGGGATTACATTTGTCCTGGCTGTGATAAATTCTGCTCGAAGCTCTCTGGATTATTCCAGCACGTCGAGGATTCTCTGGGCTGTTCATACCTTACAGAGGATGGCCAGTGTCTGGCAGAGTTGGAGTACTATATCTCTTGGAATGTGCAACGCTAGCCAGGCATAAAGAGCCTTCTGGCCATTCAGTTGGCAAGGTATGACTAGAGGTTAACCAGAAGGCATGGTTTGTATCCGTGTGACTTTCCTAACGCCCATGTACATAGAATGTGTGAAACCCTGCCGTCTGAACTGGCTTTGTATCATAGAACCCATCTGAGAGATTAAAACATCTTCCATTCGCACGCTCCACTGTAATTTCAATAGATGGATCAATTGAAAGATAACCTGATTATCTTTGTGGATGTTCATGCGGTGACTCCAAGCGATGTTCTTACTCCGCAGTCTGATGCGACGGTGGCGGTGCCCCAGGCCAACACCGAACCCAGGCGGTTTTTGGCTTACTCACTCTGCTGGCTATGTTATGACACACTAGTTCTCAACACCGAAGGTTTCTGATCTGAATCTATACCCTGTTCCGTTCTGGTAATTCATTATTTCTATACAAAATTTAGACGTCAAATCCCAGTCAAAATGGACGGAACAGGACCTACGGAGTCGCAGTGGCTCTCCCAACTCACAGCAATGCGCGAGGCGATTGCATCGTTGAAGCTCCCAAAGGACCCCGCCACTGAACACTTCAGCTATGGAAACGATTTAGATTTGGATCTTGACGATGACTACTCTTCACCAGGAACTGTGGATGATATCTGGGATATTATCAGCTCCGATGACGAAACCACCGATGACCTCGACGACATCAACGGCGTCCCTCTCCCTTCGGCCCCGTCAACCTCTTTCTACGACCAAGCATGGCTGGAGCAGAAATGCCAGGCCATCGCCCTCCAGAAACCCGGAATGAGCGCGCAAGAGCTAGCCCAGCAGATCACGGCTTCACTAGCCACCGACAGCGGAGATGACGAGCTGCAGATGTCGCTGGCCGAAATTGTTGGGTTCGACGATCTGGACTTCGTCATTGAATTGATCGGACACCGAGCGGAGATCCTCGCTTCCGTGACCTCGAAGACGGAAGCCCAGACGGATGGCCTCATGGCGGGAAAGTTACAAACGAGGGCCGAGCGGGAACAGGCGTTGCGGCAGCAGGACTTTGAGCATAAGCATGCGCCGTTATTACCTACTCAGTCGAGATCTGAACCCCGGTACCCGCATGTCTTCAAGACGCACGATTCCAGGAATACGCTCGCGCTGGGTGGGAAGAGATACGGGCTCCCTGTGGGTAGCAAGCAGATTGATGAGCAGCGGTACACCGAGTTTGAGATTCCGGCGTCGAGGGTGGGCACGCTGGCGTCGTCGCAGAAATTGATTGAGATCAAGTCGCTGGATGGACTGTGTCGGGGTACCTTCAAGGGCTACAAGACTCTGAATCGGATGCAGAGTCTGCTCTATGATGTGGCCTACAAAACCAGTGAAAACATGCTCATTTGTGCACCAACTGGTGCTGGTAAAACTGATGCTGCCATGCTGACGATCCTTAATACAATTGGCAAGAATACAGTGCCGAACCCTATTGAACAGCCCGATGCTACGGAGTTTGCAGTACAGGTGGACGACTTCAAGATTGTCTATGTGGCGCCGATGAAGGCCTTGGCCGCGGAGGTCACTGAGAAACTCGGGAAAAGACTTGCATGGCTTGGTATCCGAGTCAGGGAATTGACTGGGGATATGCAACTCACGAAGCGCGAGATTGTCGAAACGCAGATTATTGTCACGACTCCTGAGAAGTGGGATGTCGTCACCCGGAAGAGCACAGGAGACACGGAGCTCGTGCAGAAAGTGCGCCTCTTGATCATCGATGAGGTCCACATGCTTCATGATGAACGCGGTGCCGTCATAGAATCTCTGGTTGCGCGAACGCAGCGACAGGTCGAAAGTACACAGTCGCTCATTCGTATAGTTGGTCTTTCCGCTACGCTGCCAAATTATGTCGACGTAGCCGACTTTCTGAAAGTGAACAAAATGGCTGGATTGTTCTTCTTTGATGCGTCGTTTAGGCCAGTCCCTCTCGAACAGCATTTCATCGGTGTGAAAGGAAAAGCAGGCTCGAAACAATCCCGCGAAAATCTTGACATCGTGGCATTCGAGAAAGTGCGTGAGATGCTCGAGCGAGGGCATCAAATCATGGTCTTTGTGCATTCACGGAAAGACACCGTTTTGACCGCTCGAATGCTGCGGCAAATGGCCGTCGAGAATGGCTGCGAAGACCTCTTCAGCTGCCATGAACACGAGAACTACTCCAACGCCCTCAGAGATATGAAGCATGCGCGGGCCCGTGAGTTGAGGGACTTGTTCGCCGGCGGATTTGGTACTCACCATGCCGGAATGACTCGAAGTGACCGCAACCTGATGGAGCGCATGTTCTCCGAGGGCCTGATCAAGGTGCTCTGCTGTACTGCCACTCTTGCCTGGGGTGTCAACCTTCCCGCCGCTGCAGTCGTGATCAAAGGCACTCAGCTGTATAATCCTCAGGAAGGTAAATTTATCGACCTCGGTATCCTTGATGTCCTGCAGATCTTCGGACGTGCTGGACGTCCTCAATTCCAGGATACTGGTATCGGCTTCATCTGTACTACACACGACAAACTGCACCACTACCTGTCTGCAGTGACCTCGCAGCAGCCAATTGAATCTCGATTCTCCAGTCGACTCGTCGACAACCTGAATGCCGAGATCTCTCTGGGTACAGTCACCTCTGTTTCCGAGGGGGTACAATGGCTCGGTTACTCGTATCTTTTTGTCCGCATGTTGCGCGAGCCGCGCAATTACGGCATCGATTTTGCCGAGATACGCGATGACCCCATGTTGGTGCAGAGACGGCGGCAACTGATCATTCAAGCTGCACGCGTCTTGCAAAAGAGTCAGATGATCATATTCAATGAGAAAACCGAGGAACTGCGGGCAAAGGACGTCGGTCGTATTGCGAGTCAGTATTACGTTTTGCAAACCAGTATTGAGATCTTCAACGAGATGATGCGCCCTCGTTCTGGTGAGGCAGATGTCCTGAGGATGATCAGTATGAGTGGCGAATTTGACAACATTCAAGCTCGGGAAAATGAGTCGAAAGAGCTAGACCGGCTTCGTGACGAAGCTATACAGACAGAAGTCGAAGGTGGCAACGATTCTCCCCACACGAAGACCAATATTCTTCTGCAATCGTACATCTCCCGCGCAAATCTCGAGGACTTTGCTCTGGTTTCCGACATGGGCTACGTAGCGCAGAATGCTGCTCGTATCTGCCGTGCTCTCTTCATGATTGCGTTGAACCGCAGGTGGGGTTATCAATGCCAGGTAATTCTGTCGCTCTGCAAGTCTATTGAGAAACAGATCTGGCCTTTTGATCACCCATTCCATCAGTTTGATCTCCCACAACCGATCCTCAAGAATCTGGATGAGAAGCTGCCCTCTTCATCACTAGAGTCAATGAGGGAAATGGACGTTGCCGAAATCGGCCAGCTCGTTCATAACCAGCGCATGGGAAAGACGCTGTCCAAATTACTGGACAATTTCCCTACTCTCAGCGTGGAGGCCGAGATTGCTCCTCTGAATCGTGACGTCTTGCGAATCCGGCTGAGCCTGTATCCCGAGTTCACTTGGAACGACAGGCACCATGGAGCCTCGGAATCATACTGGATCTGGGTCGAAAACTCGGAAACCTCGGAGATCTACCACCACGAATATTTCATTCTCAGCCGGAAGAAGTTGTATGACGAACATGAGCTCAACTTTACCATTCCGCTCTCAGACCCTTTACCGAGCCAGATCTACGTTCGTGCAATCTCTGATCGCTGGTTGGGTGCGGAGACAGTGACACCGGTCTCATTTCAGCATTTGATCCGCCCAGACACGGAAAGCGTGTATACGGACCTCCTTAATCTACAGCCGCTACCTATCTCTGCCCTTAAAAACCCCATTCTGGAAGAGCTTTACGGTCAACGGTTCCAGTTCTTCAACCCAATGCAGACACAGATCTTCCATCTGCTGTACCATACTTCAGCTAATGTCCTCCTCGGTTCTCCAACTGGAAGTGGAAAGACAGTGGCCTGTGAGCTGGCAATGTGGTGGGCTTTCAGGGAGAAACCAGGCTCAAAGGTTGTGTATATTGCTCCGATGAAAGCTCTCGTCCGCGAGCGAGTCCTGGACTGGGGCAAGCGTCTCGCCGCACCGATGGGTCTTAAGTTGGTCGAGTTGACAGGTGACAACACTCCTGATACGAGAACCATCCGGGACGCGGATATCATTATTACGACTCCTGAGAAATGGGACGGTATCTCTCGTAGTTGGCAGACCAGAGATTATGTGCGGAAAGTGAGCTTGGTAATCATCGACGAAATTCACCTACTAGGCGGTGATCGAGGCCCAATTCTGGAGATTATCGTGTCCCGTATGAACTATATTGCATCGCAATCCAAGGGTTCTGTTCGGCTGATGGGTATGTCTACGGCTTGCGCAAATGCCACTGACCTGGCCAACTGGTTGGGCGTCAAAGAGGGACTGTTCAATTTCCGACACTCTGTGCGTCCAGTACCCTTGGAGATCTATATTGATGGATTCCCCGAGCAACGTGGATTCTGCCCGCTCATGCAGTCTATGAACCGTCCTACGTTCCTTGCGATCAAGAGCCACTCTCCAGAGAAACCTGTGATCGTCTTCGTTGCGTCCCGAAGACAAACTCGACTGACTGCAAAAGACCTGATAAACTACTGCGGCATGGAAGACAATCCGCGTCGCTTTGTGCGTATGTCGGAGGAGGATCTGCAGCTCAATCTCACGAGAGTCAAAGACGAAGCGCTCCGCGAGGCACTCAGTTTCGGTATCGGCTTGCACCATGCCGGTCTAGTCGAGTCTGACCGACAACTGGCGGAGGAACTCTTCGCGAACAACAAAATTCAGATTCTCGTGGCAACGAGTACTCTCGCATGGGGCGTCAACCTTCCGGCCCATCTTGTGGTGGTCAAAGGCACGCAGTACTTCGACGCCAAAATTGAAGGTTACAGAGACATGGACTTGACCGACGTTCTGCAAATGCTGGGCCGTGCTGGACGTCCGCAGTTCGATTCGTCCGGTATTGCACGCATCTTTACCCAAGAGTCGAAGAAAGCTTTCTATAAGCATTTCCTGCATACAGGCTTCCCGGTCGAGTCTACACTGCACAAGGTTCTGGACAATCATTTGGGAGCCGAAATTTCCGCCGGCACAATCGCAACGAAGCAAGACGCTCTGGACTACTTGACATGGACATTTTTCTTCCGCAGACTGCACAAGAACCCTTCGTATTATGGGCTTGAGATTTCGGCGGAGGAACATAATACGATGGCTGCTCAAGCAATAGCTCAAGACTTCATGATTGACTTGGTCGACAAGTCTCTAAGCGAGCTGGCAGAGTCATCTTGTGTTGTGTTCGATTCGGCAACTGGCGAGGTCGACTCAACGCCGTTCGGCAAGATCATGAGTTACTACTATCTCTCGCACAAGACTGTCCGGTATCTGATGTCGCATGCGAAGCCTAATCCCACGTTCCATGATGTCCTTAGCTGGATGTGTTCCGCCACGGAGTTCGACGAGCTGCCTGTCAGACACAACGAGGATCTCATTAACGCCGAGTTAGCTCGCAATCTGCCCTTGTCGGTTGAGTCCATGGGAGACCTGCCGCTGTGGGATCCACACGTCAAGGCATTCCTGCTTTTGCAGGCGTACATGTCGCGAATCGATCTTCCGATTTCCGATTACGTCGGTGACCAGACATCCGTCCTGGACCAAGGCATCCGTATCATCCAAGCCTCTATCGACATCATGGCCGAACTGGGCTATATCCGCGCCTGCGAGACGCTCGTGAGCCTGCTCCAGAGCATCAAGTCCGCAAGATGGCCTGAGGACAACGCACTCTCGATTCTTCCCGGCATCGAGCCCACAACCAAGCTGCAGGGCCTCCCAGGCTCCCTCGTTGCGCTCTCGTCCCTCCCCACAGCCTCCGTCTCCAGTCTTGTCCGCAAACTACAACTTCCTGCACAATTCAACAAGGCCGCCTCGTATCTACCACAGGTCTCCGTGTCCGTCGCCAATGTCTCCTCGACCGGTATCACTGTATCTCTGAGTCGTCGCAACCCGCCCGCAAACCCCGAACACAGAGTCTACGCCCCTCGCTTCCCCAAGCCCCAAACGGAGGGATACTTCCTGATCGTCTGCAGCGCCTCCGCAGACGGCAAGGACGGCGAGTTGCTTGCTTTGAAGCGCGTGTCCTGGCCAGTAAAAAACAAGAATCAGGGCTCCAATTCCGGCTCTGGCTCCAGCCAGAATTCCTCCGGCAGGAATAACCATCGGAATGGCCCGCTCACTGTGCGGTCGTCTGTCAAGTTCCCGCAGGATTTCCTGGCGCAGTATACCAGTGCCACCGGGAAGGGTGTGAATGTCAAGGTTATCAGCGATACCTATCCGGGGATGCAGTGGGTGGTATCGAATGTGGAGGTGGAGTCGAAGCCTGAGACGCAGAGTTTGCCTGAGTCGTCGAATTATCCCGAAAAGGCGTAGTTCCTCACGGTGTATCAAGACAAGCCAGCAAGGGAATATGGCATCGCCCTTTTCCCCTAGAATATAGACAAGATGATAGATGCGCTAAACATGAAACGGGAACGTCGACTCGTCATATATGAAACTTCTAAGAGTATAACCTAAGATACTTCGCGCCCCTGGTCCTTCCTATCACCTGTACTGCCCGCACATTAATATGTACACAAGAAAAGATCACCCTGGCACCACCGAAACAAACAATTAGCTGTAGTAACCAAAACATCGAGCCTCAATGCAATGCAGAAGCTGAAATGGACGTAAATAAACAATAAATCGTCACCAAGAACACAGTCAGAAGAAGGAAATTCGCTGCCTTTGTTGAGACCCGAGCCAATGCATAGAATGACCCCGAATGCTCACGGAGGGATTTATATAGTTTCGATGCTGGCGTCCTGCGAATTCCCACGCCGATGGCCGTAGTGCGCGTCTCGTACCTGCGGCGTCTTCGCCTGTCGGACTACGAGCCTCTCGTCGGGACTCAGTCTCTCCGCCCTTGGCCTGATGGGCACGATGACCTGCTTCTTTCCTCGCGAGACGGAGACGGATCTGGCGATAGAGACTTCAACCTTGGGGATGGGGTCGATGGCCTCGGTCGCTTCGGTGTCCTCGTTATCGTCGCTGAGGGGCATGCGTGTGGTCGAGAACCGGGAGATTGCGGAAAGAGTTTCCATTGGAGATATATTGCGCTCGGTCTTGTCACGCGCAGCGGAGTTGATGGGTGAGAGGTGGGGTGACGGGGCGGAGCTTATGCTGGACCTTGTGGATGGCAAGGCTTGCGTGTTAATCGTTAGGGCCAAGGGTGGTGTTCTCTGCCTTGGGCTGGGAGTTGGGTTCTGAATAGGGCTCGGACTTGGACTTGAGGCCTCCCTTGTCGGCTTCTTGCTGATGATTTCCCATTCAGGCTCCTGTTCTTTGTCCAGGTAGATTTTCGTCTGTTTGAGTTTGTGCAGAAGGCTTTCTTCCTCAGTAGAGTCCATTGACACTGTTGACAGAATCGACGAGACAGAGTTCTTGGTTTGATGCGACACGGGGGACTTGATGGATGGACTCTGCACCATCAAGAGGATGTGATTTGGATCATTTGTGGGTGTCTGTCGGCCTAATCCAGCGAGCGATGTCTGGCTTCGATGGAAAGGGCTGGGGCCTCTTGGTATGTTCTGAGAACCCAGAACCTTCGACGCCTTACAGATAGGTGCTTGCGCGGGGAACAGATTGAAGCTGTGAAGTCGTGGTTGCGGCGATGTCGCCCGTCGTCGAGGTGGTTGAAAGTCCGGTGATGGTATGGATGCCTAATCACGGCTTCAGTCAAAGAAACATAGTTGCGCAGAAAATCAGGATACATACACCTGGCGTTGGGATCCTCACATCTTCCAAAGTCTTACTCCGCCTCTTCAACAACGAGGGCTGGTTTCGATTCAAAACACCGCCAAACATGACACTATACCTTTCTAGCTGGATGTCGGGAATGTCGATTTGCAGAAAAGGTCCTGCAGTGGGTGGCTTCGCACCAGGTACAAGGTCCTTATTCTTGGCTGAGCCTTGAGGAGCCGTCTCCAGGTTGCTTCGAACGTAGGATTTGGGTTCATTCCCCCCATCGGTACACGGCCATATTTCTAGGTGGGGAGGATTAGGAGGCGTAGGAGCCATGTTCTCAGCCTCCAATTTCCCAGCCTCGCATTGGCGTTCGTAGTCGACTGAATGGGTGGACTCCTGTAGAGGCCACTCCTCGTTACAGCGAAGCTGATAGAATGGCTGGTTGGGGGTAGCTGGCCATGCATTCTTTGCCTTGAACAATCCGCCAATCTTCCTCCATTTGCTCGGTTTGCGCTTTGAGGGTTTCGTTTGGGGCGAGGCTTTTTCGGAGCTCGCCGAAGTTGAAACAGGCGGCTGTTCTTGCATTTGCGAGAGTATACTCTGCGGCTCGGCCATGCGAGGGCTACCTAAGGCTATGCCGATCATGTTTGCATTCGGATCGTCATCAGGGCTCTTGGGTAAAGGTACTGCTTCAGCGGGAGGTACGGCGATCTGAAAGTCGAAACCGGGATTGAGAGATTGCCCCTTCTTGATCGATTTACGCCCATCTGCTGTTCTGGGGCGCTGAAAGTCCCATTGCGCAACAGCGCGGTTTACAGGGCGGCTGTTGTTGGTCACGCTCTCGACGTCTCTCAGATCTGTCCGTGGTAATGGGTCCGAATACTTCAGAACAGGGTTTGACATGATCTCTATTGCCTCTGGCGCGCGCGACCTCCCTAAGAAGATGCCTCGAGCCATTCTGCTGGCCGACTGCTGGTGCAGCCGTTCCCGCAAGAACAAGGAAACGAAGCGAGAGTACAAGGAGAAATGGAAAGAGTGAACGAGAGTCTAGAGAATGAACGAAGGACACAGTCTCGAAATTAAAAAAGAGTAAACGAATGGACAGCCTTCCAGAAGGCCTTCGGAGTGGTTGTGAGCAATGGCGGAGTGAGAAAGCAGCATTAGCAACGACAGCGAGAGTGGCCTTCAAGTCTGATAATAAAGGGAGGCCCAGCCACGATTCGCTCTGGTGTCTAGTAACTAACCATTGTGGAGCAACAGGAACAGATTGCCTCTGGTTGATATTGTTGGTAGCGGGCTGGCTAGTGTCAGATTTTAGATTAAATGTAGATTTGACGACGCCATCAGATATTTATCTAAGGGACACTTCATCTAGCGCCGCCTCGGGACAAGAGACGATCAGTCGAATAATCTGTGTAGCGCGAGCTGTATACTGTCCATCTGACCAGCATCGTCGGGAAGAGTCGCGCTGAGCGATGCCAGTGCATCAGCGCACACTGCAGTCAGGCCATGAAGAGTCGCACAGGACGCTTGATTTGATTGCGGTATCGAAAGTTGTCGCAGGATTCGAGTCCAATGACCCAATGTCCAACCACGGGGCGTGCAAGATTCGAGTATTCCGCTGGCGTACCAATACTAACAACATCAAATGAAAGGATTCGGGAGCTCCTGTTAGGATGCCCGAGACATTAAAGTGCGAAGTTTCATTCTATCTGAAACAACGGCGGATCAGCCAATGATCTTTCCACGCCCGCGAGACTAAGGTAGTTTCAATCTCACACATCTGGCTAGAACCCCGGGCTGTCCTCTCCGTCCACGTAATGAATTGGCAGTCATGGTACCTTGGCAATAATCATGGGAGAAGCGTGATGATCAACAAGTAGAGTAGATATATGTTAAGCGCCAGGAGCTGCCCTAGCCAGCACTGGCCTCTTGTCACGCTATGATTTTGCAATAAGGCTGAGTCGTCCGGTAATTCGCCCAGTGGTCTGAAAACTTCGGGGAGGATTTTCGCAATGGACAATGATTTAGACTAGAACACAGAGACCTCCCTTCACGTGAGATTGCAATGGAAGTGGTTATCCCACTGGCAAGGCAATTATGAACCTCGCGATGAAAACAAATCCCATGTAGCTATTTCAATTGCGAATGTTGTGTGACTAGATGAAAAGCACCCTGCATCGTATTGTGCCTATCAATAACATTTTCCCGCATCATCGGCTACCTTATTCTTACATGAAGCGACATAGGAAACGGTAAGGTCATCCGCCACGATAGAGTCGTGGGAAGATGTCTTCGAGGCTATTGCAGAGCTTTAAGGTGACGAGGCAAACTATTCTTGTAGGGAGTCTGTTGAACGAATATTCAGTGCCGTCGGATGAGTCAAGTTTAGTCCAAGTCTTGTGCAAGGAGAGGTTATTTAAGCAAAGAAAACAATAATCCCAAAGCAGCAAGAGACACACATGATCGCCGCGTGACTGGCTGACTAGTGTACAACGATGACAGGCACGTGCCCCATACAAATCTATGAGCCCATGAGTCAAAGACATCAAGTACTACTCAGGCTACGACATCTCAAGATAGGCACCGAGCATCCCTTCAGTATGACGAGAGTCGGGCGCATACATGGACAAGACTCAAACAGTTCAGACCAGAACAGGCGGTGAAGGGGAGCCTTGGGAAGGCCAAAGACAAACTCTGCTGATCGGTGGGTGTTGCTGGGTTTCTGTTCAAAGTGGAACTGTGGAAAGAGACTTGGACGTACTTAGACAAAGCAGAAGAATAGCCTAGCAACTATCGTCAACTATCGTCAACTAAAGTGGTTGGCTTTCAAACTAGAGCCGTTGCGATACAACTGCTGAGAGTGACAGGATGGAGACGCTGGATAGTACATATCAGGGTACATTTTGGGGATTAATATATCAACAGGCCCTAGAATGAGACTTTGGATAATATTCTGAGAGCGAGGAATGGAATCAATTGTCAGTCACAGACTCGCCAACTCTCAGTATTACTTACCATCACGAAGAACAATGGCGGGGCGTTGCCTCCAAGACGGATAGGATAGCCCACCCCACCTTAACCTGACTTTACCTACCTTAGCTTGTCATTGCTGTCTCTTTCGCCCACCACTCTAAATATCACCTTGTGCTCTCTTCCCCTCTTTAACCCACAACCACCATCATCATCTCCAACTTTTTTGCTGTGACTTCTTGTCGCCTTCTTTCCTCCTATTTCCGTCAGTTTAATCCCTGCTGGTCCATCCCTCTTGGCTGGTCTTAACTAACGACTCGACAATATAGCTTCCCCTTATCCGCTCTATACACGACCACCAACATGGGTCAGCACTCGGCAGTTTGGCAAGGTACGGCTATTGCGTTGGATATGTCGTTATAGACTTTAGCTGGATTTGCAATCCTCTATGGTTATTACAGAAGATAAAAACAAAGCTAACATCTGAATTCTACCGAACAGGATATGTTGATTCCAGGTATCGTACATCCCACCTCTACCCCGCCTTCGCTGCATCACCAATCTTTCTTCGAAATCCGCATCTTTTCTGACCTGAGCCAAATCTACCAGTCTGATGGGCTCCGGCCAGTTTGACAAGGCCGCCATCCTGAGCTACGACTTCTCCGACGTCGAGGCCCAGTCCCCTACTTTCCAGGTATGAAGAACGTTCCGACATTGGCATCACATTTGGCGGAGCGCCGGCCCAGTCTCTGGCAATGTCCATGGAAACAAGCACCCTCCTGATCACGTCAATAACTTTTTTCGCCTCGCTATAGATCTCGAAGGAGGAAATCGCGGGTCTGAAGGCTGCTTTTGACAAGCCCGGCAGTGCTTTCGAAACCGGTTTCGTGGTCGGAGGAGACAAGTTCGTCGCCATCAGGGCTGATGACCGCAGTCTCTACGGCAAGAAGGTATTCAACTACATTTTCATATGCAGTTACCGACCTTTGAGGTTAGGGGTTGGGAAATGGTGAACGCTAATGGTTGATCACTATAGGGCAAGGAGGGTATCGTCGTCGTCAAGGCCGTCTCTTGCGTCATGGTCGCCCACCACGGCGAGGCCGTCCAGACCACCAACGCCGCAGCCGTTGTCGAGAACCTCGTCGACTACATCAACAACCCCCGGTAGGGCGATAGAGGAACGCGGAAAAATGAAGTTGTCTTGATTGTTCGATTTTCTATTTCTATTTTTATTCCGAAACGGCAGAAGAGCGGTGTACCACTTTTTCCTTAGTCGGATGTGAAACTATGCTGGTGACCTTTCTTCTCAGCGTCATGTCTTAATTGTCCATAGCACGTAGATATCTTCAATATGTACTGGTTTAGTACACTCGCAATTCTAGAGATGACAAAATCATATGCTATATTCCAAGCCCTTAGGCACGATCGCGATGCACACCAAGCGTTGGATTTGCCTGTTTCTATTCTATGTATGATATAGCGCATCGAAGAAAGATAAGAGCCGGTGGCAGGAGACTGCTACCGACGCACGAAGGATTAGTAATTACAAAATATAAGAATTATATCACATCAGCTCATACGGACCCAATCCATTTTAGCCTCGCTCAAACGCCAATGAAGCGAAACTGCGGAAGCGGTCGTGATCTTCACGCCGTGTCATGGCCGTCTTGACATCATGTCTGTATAGTCGTACACGTAACATCGTCGATACTCCTATTCGTCCCCGGTGGAAGACTCTCGTCCGAGGACAGGCGATTTCCGGCGTGCGTTGTGGCTATTATACCGGGAGCTCTGCGTTCCGTCTCCCACCTGCCAGGGTCTCCAAGGCCGTCTTGATATAAGGACCGACGACCGGTATGTTTCCTGCGAATTGACCGATTGTTACGAGGAAATCGCCGAAGAGGATGAAGAGACCGTATAATTCGATGAGGAAACCTGCCAGTGGCCAGCGGAACAGTATGAGGAGGATGCCTGCTGCGAAGGCGGCAGTGCCCTTGAGTTTTTGGCGGCGCGAGAAGAAGGCGAGTGTCCGTTGAAATCCAATGATTAACGTCAAGCCGATGAGGAAAAGGACCTGGTGCGACATCAGTTATGGTCTTTGCGAAGGTTGTCGCGTGATCAATAGCAGCGGGATTTGCGAGGATGGGGTACATACGTTTCCCATCGCGAGCCTGTGTTAGGTCCCAACGTTAGCATCAATGCTCCCAAAGGATATATCAAAAGGATACATACAGCGAACGATCAAAGAACATCAGAACGCCTCCGAACAGGAACAGGCCCCCTATAGCCGCACCACGTCAGTCCCTGGCTGAGCATAACGGCGGAACGAAGAAAAGGGGAGAGGATCCACGGTAGTGGATTCGGTCTTGCCTACCTGCAGAACAAAAGATAACACCAATTTCTGATATACATGTTAGCAAGCGCTTCTGATCGGATAATGCTCCGACGGTCCTACTTTGGTTGTCCGAAAGCCACATGGTGGGCATCTTGAAGGTTTGTCAGGTGAATCGCGGAGAGTATTGTACACTGTACTCAAATTGAAGGGACTCGTTGCTCGCGTATAGGGATCACAGGTCAGCCGAGTGTCGCGACGACGAGTGCTTTATATTCAGGGAGAAATCTGGAGTTGTTGTACTCGAATTTCTCAGCTTCGCCTTCCGGTCTGGCAGAAACTCAAGCAATCTCCCTAGAACTCTGTAAATAAACGCATGCTCCCAACATTTTCGTTTCTGCCACGTTCGTTTTTGGTTCTGAGGATGGTCTATGCCGGATGCGGTGGGCGGTCTGTTGCGCTTGGACGTCCTACCGAAAACCCGCACAATTGGGTGTTTTTCTCTCGTGTCCTCTTGCCTCCTCTGCCAAAGCGACTTGCAACGAGCTTACGATGGCCTATTGATGGCCCTGTTTCCGCTTTCTATAATTTAAGATGCTGAAATCCTATTCAGGCGGAAAGGTTCTCATTGGACTAACTACGAAAATTCCATTAGAAGACCTATCAAGATCCGAACTCGGAATTATTAAAGGATGAATCGGATAATGTCCAGAATTGATAAGCCATGATCAATCTGGGGTTCGCAACCCCTTCGCTCATGAGATTCCTTTTGCCGCTTCCTGGCCTCTGCCATATACAACCCAAGTATACGCCGCGACGACAGCATCCCCTGGATGCTGTAACTGACGTTCCGTCCGTGGAGCGTCGGTAATAGTCGAGTGCTTCAGCACGAGGCGAAGATCGATTCTCGTAAAGATCACGAATAAGCCGGAGCGCTTTCTTGAACCTGTCTCGAGAGGGGCACGGCGGGTGGAAAGGGTTTGACTGTGTTGGTCGTACATGCACTTGTATCTTGCAAGTGATAGTCTGAATAGAGCAACAAATTAATCTTTGAATTCGGAGTGTCTATATTGTAACCTACCTGCTCTTGGTGTGCAGGAACGTAGAACTTTCGTAAGATGATGGATAACCGTCTATTTCAGCACGACATGAGCTCCTCTCAGTTCGAGATAGCTCTCTGGAACACCTTGGCTCAATGTCCGAATGACCCCAAACACCTCTTTATCATGGTATCTGAGCCGAGTCTTGGGGTCTGTGTATGGTGCCGGAAGCCCCGTGATATCGCAGTAGCGCGTGTGCTGTGACGGATGGAGTGATGGAGCCGATTCGATGTTGGTATATGTCACCGCTGGCCCCGATGGAAGCATTGCCCTTGCGTTCTTCTCCAAGACGAGCGTCGATAGGCTCTGCGCCGCCTGGGCGATGTTCGTGCGAGCGGCGCTTTCAACGGGCGTTTGGCTGCCGTCGGTGCTGGGTTGTAAAGGAGTCGATGCGCCAGAGTTCGCCTGTGTCGCCATAACAGATGCCTCCTTTCTGGAGTTCTCGGAGATAAGTTGTTTGACGTTCTTGTTGCGACGCTGCGATGGCCTCCAGTGCGGGTTGCGGAAGGGGCGTGGAACCTGGGCGATGTCCAGGCGGTTGAGGAGTTGCTGATGCTCCTGACTTTCGGCAGGAGTAGGAGGGGCACCCATGATTGATGATTTTTTGTGAAACGACGATGCGGATGGAGTGGATGATGCGCGGTCTTGACGTTGTAGAGAATCTTAATCTTGATGTCGCGGTAGAAGCTCAAAGTGTCTGGAACATGGTCATCCGCTGGTACGGTAACCAGATGACAAACGGCGGACACTCTCCAAAGTGACCTGGCGCAGTGTTGGGGAACAGAATAGCTGTTGAACGTTCAAGTCCAAATCTCTGAAAATTGGAATTTTATTTTCAGATCATATTCTAAATACTTCCTGTCGCCCATTGCGCGCAGCGACAGCAGGGAAATAAAGACAACTGTAGATCACGTGATACTTGTAGATGATACCTAATAGTCGCGCAACAAATAAACATTGCCTCTACCGAGTACATCACGCCCATCTCGATAACAAGTCAAAAATGGTAGGTTGGAAATGGAGCCTTTCTTTACTTGGTAAACTGATCAAAAACCTTAGGAGAGTCCACACGAGCACCAGCAAGCGCTATTGCTTTCTCGAATTATTGGCAACATTGTATGTTACTATCCCCACGTTGTTGAAGGCCTGCATGACTGATTGCCGGTAGGAGAAACTCAATGAGTCAATCATGGTCATGAACAAGAGCCTCCAGGTACGCTTCTTCTGCTCATGTTTAATGGCATGATGCTCACGGCGGTCTATCAGGAGGTCAACATCCAGAACATGAACGTGGAGCTTGTGGCTCAGATGTTCAAGAACTACCAGTCTAACGTTCTCTTCCACTTGGAAGGTATGGGTTGTCCTACCTCATGGAAGGCTACAGTGTTGCTGATCTGATGTAGCTACGCAGAATCTGAAGGAGCCGTCATAAGGACGATGGGATTGTCCACCTTGTTTCTCTGAATTTAGCTTGTAATGAATGATAACGATCTCATATTTCAATCCAGTTTTTCTCATTCTTCTCCCCCTTTTCTGTAGACTCTGAGCAAGAATTGAGCAAAAAGCGATGAGGTTAGAGAGAGCAAGAGTAAGCAGTCAATAAAGACCTATTATGCAAATCTACAGGCAATGCATCTCCAAAGAGACAACATGGATGTTGATTGCCTGTGAGTGGAGCAATCTCATCAACTGCCACTCAGGCTTGGCAGTATACAAACGCCGCCAGAGTCGCTTCGCTCTCCGCCGAGCAAAGCTGGGGATCCGGATCTCAGATTCCTCCTTCCGATCGCCCTTCACAGTCAACGCTCGCTCCGTCATCCACCGATTCAGAGCAGCAGCATCGTGCGCATATTGGGAATCGCCAAATCGCTTCTATTCTGTTACCTCCTGCTTGCAACAGATTTGACGATGCGGTGAATCGCCCACGGACCTGAGTTGCTGCACCGATTTGTCCTCTACAGCTAGTCGCCATGACGATTACCTCAGTGCAGACCCTTTCGCCCGGTCGCCTTGCGGTCACTCCAACCGAGAAGAACGCGGCGAAGCCTCCTCCGAAAATATACAATGTCCAGGATAATCCGTTCAAAGGGTATCAACCGCCGCAACCTGATGGGTACGAACGGAGCAGGGCGAAGCCCGCTACAAGCGCTATCGTGATCGATAATGGTCGGTTTTATTTCACTTGTTTTCGATGACTGCCATAACATACTGACGCTGGTTTGCTATTATAGGATCAAGTCTTCTCAAGGCGGGCTGGTCTTTCGACAAGTCGCCGCGCCTCATCCTCCCCCCTGTGATGAGTCGGTACCGCGATCGAAAGCTCAACAAAGCTTGTCAATTTATCGGTTACGACGCCTATGTGGATGCCACGACTCGAGGTCAGCTGCGGTATGCTTTTGACCCTGGTACAAATGTGGTTGGAAACTGGGATGTAATGGAGGGATTGCTGGACTACGTGTTCATCAAGCTGGGAGTTGATGGGGCCAACGGAGGCGTTGATCGGCCTATCGTAATGACAGAGCCGATCGCGAATCTGAACTACCCCAGAAGATGTGAGTAAACGCTTGTTCTGCAAGGACTGTGATCTGACCCGCATAGTGATGAACGAGATCCTGTTCGAGTGCTATTCGGCACCATCTGTCGCTTACGGAATCGACTCATTATTTTCGTACCGGTACAACAAAGGCACCGATGGTCTGATTGTCTCCTCGTCCCACACATCGACGCATGTCATCCCTGTCCAGAACTCGAAAGCCTTGCTCTCGAATTGCTCGCGGTTGAACTGGGGTGGCATGCATGCGTCAGAGTACTTGCTCAAGCTTATGAAGCTAAAGTACCCCACGTTTCCCGCCCGAATGACCGAAAGCCAGATGGAAGATTTGGTTCACAAGCATTGCTACGTATCTACAGACTATGACCGCGAGCTGAGCAGCTATCTCGAGTGGACAGGGCTTGAGGACAGGGACCATGTCATTCAATATCCTTTTACGGAGCATGTGGTGCCAGAGAAAACTGAGGAGGAACTGGCGCGGATTGCAGAGCGGAAGAAGGAGAGTGGACGTCGCCTGCAGGAGCAAGCTGCAAAAATGCGGCTCGAAAAGTTGATGAAGAAAGAGCAGGAGCTGGAGTACTGGAAGGATTTACAGCGTGGACTTGCGTCTGAAACGAAGAAGGAAGCGAGGCGCATCTTGGACTCTGAGGATCTGAAAGATGAGGCACATCTAGACCGGCTGATTCGTGACCTCGAACGATCCATCAAGCGCTCTAGAAACCGAGATCTAGGAGTCGAAGAGACTGAAGAGCCTCCTGAAGATATGTCTTTCCCACTTCTGGATGTTCCGGACGAAGAGCTGGACGAGGCAGGCTTGAAGGAGAAGCGTCACCAGCGACTCATGAAGTCGAACATCGAGGCTCGGCAGCGTGCCAAGGCCGAGAAGGAACGCGAGAAGGCACGAAGAGAGGAAGAGGAGCGACTGGATCGGGAGAAGCGTGAGAACGACTTTGAGAACTGGGTTGCCGAACGAAGAGCTGCTCGCCAGGTGGGTTGGTTCCTACCGTGAATTTGGCAGCATAACTAACTGTTCGTAGAATATCCTGCAAAAGATCAAGGAGCGCGATAGGATGAAGGCGGATCTGGGCAATCGCAAGTCGCTCGCCAGCCAAATGCGTATGAAAACCCTTGCAAACCTCGCTGCGGATGGGCCGAAGAAGCGAAGGAGAGGTGGTGACGACGATGATTTCGGCGCCAACGATGAGGACTGGGGTGTTTATCGCACAGTGGCGACCGGGGAACAGAGTGACGAGGAGGAAGAGGAAGACCTCGGCGAAATGCTCGACAACGTTGAGAACGAGCTTCTTCAGTACGATCCCGAGTTTACAGAGAACCACACTCTCGCTGCGCAGTCTGACTGGACCAAGAGCCTGGTACATGTTTTCCTGCGTGGACCCTGGCCATTTGACCCTGAAAGTCAGCGTGAGGCTAATCAGATCCATCTCAATGTTGAGCGGATCCGAGTGCCCGAGGTCGTTTTCAAGCCATCGATTGCCGGAATCGACCAGGCTGGCCTCTTGGAGATTGCGGCCGGTATCGTTAACCAGCGGTTCTCTAACCCAGAGGATCAGGCCAAACTGCTGCGTGACGTGTTCCTCACCGGCGGCAACACTCTCTTCAAAGGATTCGATGAGCGAATTCGCAACGAGTTTGGGGGATACCTACCTGTAGATGCGCAACTGAATGTGCGCCGGGCCTCGGACGCGGTGCTGGACGCATGGAAGGGTGCAGCACAATGGGCATCCGGATCGGGATTGAAGAATTACTCTGTGTCGCGGGAGGAATATCTGGAAAAAGGAAGCGAGTACATTAAGGTACGTCAGGTGATGTATCTCCTGAGACGGTTGGAGTGGAATGACTAACGATGCAATAGGAGCACGACCTGGGGAATGTCACCTCGTGGTAATATGGTTTGACTCCACATGGATTCAATTCAGGCATTCACAACAAGGGTGAGGACGAAGAGATCTACCTCTTACTATGTTTGTATTTATAGCGTGAGGACAGGACTTAGGGAGTCTGGCGTCAGGGCAAGGGCATCACATTTGTGTGAAGGGTTCGCCCAGGTGCAGGTTGATTCAAAAGTCATACTACGAATCGCTTGTGATGTAATAGTGTTATGGTACTTGGATAGTAGAAAAAGACCAATCGCATAGATCATGCTTGATGGATTTTTCAATCTGTAACTGGTGGATCAAAGGACCGTTGTACTGCCCAGACATTCTACTGCAGATGCACAAGTACCTGCACAGCTAGGCAGACCGACTCCTCCAAAGACGGGGTTGAGTACAAGGTTTCAGACCTTCGGCAAGGGATTGAACGAGCATTCTCCTATGGTAGATAGACAGCAAAGAGAGTTCAATCATTTGACCCATGCTAAGACCCCTGTCTGCGGTCGGACTTTTCTCGGATGGAAAATGAGGTGACAGTATGAAGGCTCAAAGCATACGACGGTCTGCTTTCCCGTACGGTTATTCGGTCAATAATATTAATGAACTTCAAACATCATTGCAGCGAATTAGCGAGGGTCCATCCCTCTCGTTGCAGATCTCAGCCCTGTAGACTGAAAGTAAGTTCTGCCTCTATTGACAAGGCTGAAAGTCAATCCCGTCGCGAAGCCGATGGATCAAATCCTGTGCATAGGTGCCGACTGTTCCGCAATAAGACAAAGAAACCTGTGCTGGTCTGGAGATTGTCGGATGCGCGACGATGCTCATTCACATGATTGTTGCAGGTGTCTTCTGTAGGGGGATCTACTGGTTGGTTCTGCTTGTCGATCATGTCCTACTTCCTTGAACCTTCCCACTATTGGCGCTACTGCTGGAGTCAAAGCCAATCCCAACGTCGATTCAATAATGAGAAAAGACCATAGACTAGAGGAATACAGAAGGTTGAGAAAAGCATCTCTTGTGATCATCTGATTCTGTTACTCGGTCGGTCAGTCCATCAATGGGATCCTCGTTGGAAGCCGTGTCTCCCGGCTCGGGAAATGCCAAACCTTTGAACGAAGCTGGCCTGATAGCAATGTGTATTATCGGGTCCCTTATCCGTGATGATTCTCCGTCGAGTCAGTTGTACCTCTGATGATAACTGGTTAGAGATGTTCCTACTCTCCAAGTAAGAGACCGCCAGACTTGTGTGTTCCCCTCTCGGTCAATGCATGCAGATCGAATCGCCTGATACTTTCCTCCACATTCCAGCTGTTATTGATGATGACAACAAGGTTCTGAATTGACTTCCGACTAGTGACTACTAGCGGGATAATTGATCAGCTTTCTCAAGTCTTCACAAAAAGCCGCCTGCAGACGATCTCCTCGATTCCGCTGGTTGCCGACTGGACATCTTTCCTCATGACTCACGCAACACCAGCTCAAAAGTCTAGTCCGGCTGCAGTGAGTCCATCCTGTCCTTGTTTGTGTACGTCCTCGGACTCCATCCGGATACCTACACCTTCCCGTGCAGATCAGACCGGTTTCTGATGATCAATTTGCAGCCCGATGGGAACCCCTTTGATTGAGGATTAGGCTTCTCCCCCGCTTGTGAGACAACAGTATGCTGCATACCGCATTGACGCGATAGAATCCACTGGAACTGCCTTTGGGGCCTTCTTCCAGCATGTACCCATTACGGTATGCAAGGTGGGCTGGGTGAGCTCGGTTGCTTGTACCACCCATCTCGAGCCAATCACCGTCGTTGCTCGTTCACGGTGCAGATGAACAATCAAGTTCTGGACTCCTTGCATCGGAAAGAAAAAGAAAGCTATGACACATCTGGGGAGAGCAAGCATGTCTGTATGCTTTGTGGACTATGCCCCTTTGGCCGCAGTGCAGTGCCCGTGACGCAGGACGCATGAAGCGAACCTGGATTCCGGTTGATTCAGCTCGCTCTGATACCCCTCGTTGATGTATAAAGTCTGCGTCCAGTCCGTCCCTAACTTGCTGTCTCTTGGTATATCAACCATCGACGCGCTGGTTGGCTCTGCGGCACACGACTACACTTCGCTGCAGCACAAACTCCTGTCCCTGCCTTTACATCTTCATCTACCATCAAAAAAATAAAAGCCATGTTCTCGAGTGCCGCTGCTCGTCCGCTGCAGCTCATCACTCGCGTGATGCAGTGGTCCAGCGCTGTCGTCGTGATGGGCATCACGTCCTACTTCATCCACCTTGGTCCTCGCGGCCAGCATCTTCTCTACCAGGAAGTCATCGTATGTCTCCACTTTCGTATCCCATCAAGTCTGTATACTGACGAGATAGTCCACACTGTCGGTCGCCTTCTTCCTACCGGCCTTCATCTCCCCGTTCATGCCCACGGTCCTGAGCAAATTCGTCCTCGCTATCGACGTCATCTTCTCATACCTGTATGCTTCTCCCCTTCTCTCTCACAGCCCGATAGAAGCTAACAAAACCAAAGCTGGCTCACGGCCTTCATCTTCGCCGCGCAAGACTACAACGAGCAGAACTGCTACTTCAACGCCCCCCCGTTCATCGACTGCAGCAAGAAAAAGGCCAACGAGGCTTTTATCTTCTTGGCTTTGTATGTTCCTGCCCGCCTTGCATGCCTTTTGGGTTTTGAGAGTGTGGTAGCTAACGGCTGCAAACAGCTTCTTCACCTTCGTCGGGATGTTCCTCGAGATCGCCTCCCTTTCGGCATACCGTCGCGAGAATGCGCCCGTCCGCGAGAAGAATGTCCACAGCGCTGCGCCTGCCACTACTACTACTACGGCGGTCTAGGTGCCTGCGTTGTGATCGCTAACCGCTTTCTGCGGCTGGTATGATCGGTTAGGGGACGCCTAGCAATGAAGGATGAAGCTACGAGGTGATGACACACGAGCCGGGATTATCGTGATTCTCGTCTGGGATGAACGATGAGCAGGCTCGTATGAGGGAAGCGATGCGTGGATTTCTCGATGACGTTAATGTTTAGTACTAATACCCATACCATACCCCTAATGATGTGATGTAGTCGTTGGTTGAATGATGTTGTGGAGATACCCACGTTTGTCCGCTTTGAGTCTCAGATAACCAATTATCCTTTTCGATGATGCATTCATTCATTGATTTGAGTCTATATTGCAAGATTTCATCTTCCGATGAGATGCTTACCGTCGGAAGTGCAGTGTCTGGCAGCGTTAGTATACCATAGTCTCGATGCAGCTGTCTCGGGGCCTGAGTTGTGTGCAAGTGCGCGCTCAACAATACCTCGAAAGACCTCAATCGTCAAGGTGCGCTTTCCAGGTAAGTGTCGATGTGACGCTTCGGAAGACAAGAGTAGACAGAATATACCAGCTCGATAAAAAGCCCAGACTGCGGACAAGGCTGCTACGGAAGGCGAGGAACGGAGCGGAAAAGGGGGAACACAAGACGGACATCCTGCGAACGAAAGGACCAGGCGGAGTAGACCAGGATAGCGAGGTCACCACATCGAGCTGAAGAATAGACTGAGAAGCTGAAAGAAGGCGAAACGGAATGATTAAGTATTCGAGAATAAGGAGGCAGGTGACAAGGACGAAAGGAGATGGAGGCTCAATAAGACGAGGCTAAAGCGGAAGACAAGGGTAACGAGGAGTCGGGCGGCAGTTTGACGAGGAAATAACAAGGGAGGTCCTTGATTACATGGGGTCACTAGGTAAGTAGGTAGTGCGGTTGCCCGACAGCAATGGACGGGTCGAAAGACTTCCATGCATCTTTTGAATTGCAATGCTCAATGCGTTGTACTTCAATTCTATCGTACACTCCGAGGATCTATGTAAATCAAGTCAACCAAGATACCGCATGAACAGCCGGAACTGGTCACGTTCATGCATGCAATATAGTAGTCAGTGTCTGGTATAATGCAACAAATGAACGCTCAAAAACAAAGGACAACATCTAATCATATACTGGCTCGGCGGGGAGCCAAGGTACGTTGCAGCTTCTTCTTCTCCTCAGTCTCCTCCGGCAGAGGAAGGGACCCTTCGGTCTTCAGCTTCTCCAGGAATTGCTTGCCAAAGGCGTATCCCACCTGGTAGATCTCATCAAACTTGCCAAATTCCAACGTGCCATATCCATCTATAGGGGGACGCATGTACAGACAGCCCGGGATGTTCTTGGCGCGCTCCAGGTTGTCAATAGACGAGACATAGGCCAGACGTGCCTGGATTTCGGATAGCGTTGGCGGATTGGGACACGAGGAGAACGGGTTCCAGCGATTGAAGACGGACCAGAATCCGGAGAGGGAGTCTCCGTAGACTTGAGGTGTGTTGTCGTCGATAGAGCCCACGTCAACGGCGAAGATCACATCCGCACCGAGACCCTTCATATGGTCGACGGTCAGGTTGTCAATGTAGCCGCCGTCGAGGAGCATGCTGCCCTCATCGCAAATGGGCGGGATCAGACCCGCAAGCGACATGGATGCACGCACGTAGCGCCAGACATATCCGGAGGAGTGGTACTCGGGGCGCGATTTGCTGATGTTGGTAGTGTTGCAGTAGAACTCAAGCCAGAAATCCTCGATCTGGCTATCACCAAAGGTCTTAAAGATTCCACGGTTGAACTCGTGGCCGGTCGTGTAGGAGACCGTCGGGTACGTCAGATCCAGCGCGAACCGCCACATGCTTCCCATGCGGCCAGCAAACTTCTTCGCACGGCCATACATGGGAACCACGTCTGCATCTCGAGCATACAACGCGCCAATGAACGAACCGATCGATGTGCCGCCGATGATGTCAACAGGGATGCCGGCCTCCTCGAGTGCCTTGATCACACCAACGTGCGCAATACCTCTTGCTCCTCCTCCACCAAGCACCAAACCAACAGCTCTACCACACAGCCGGCGCGCAAGACGATGGAAATCGCCTTTGAACGGGGATTGAGCGGAATAAAGAGGTGTCTGGCGAATCCTGCGCGATGTGTACTTTTGGATTTCAGCCTGCAGCACCTGGACCCGTTGCTTGAGCACTGTTCCGAAGCGCTTGGTTTCCGGATGCGAGGGCTCGGCCGTCAGTCGGAAGGCCATTTGAATGTGATGGTGGCCGCCATTGATCCATACTCGGTTCTTCAACCACCGCCGAGTCAGTCCAGGCGGACAATACCGCTCCGAGTGCAGCAATACGAGCTCCTTCCGAGCCGTAGACTTCATGCCAAGCAGGAACCTCTCGTACTCTCCAATACTGGGGGATGATTCGGCCAGACCAACCAGAAGAATGCAATCGGCCTGCGCGATGCAAGTTTGCGTCCACGGAGAGCTCACGTTAGTGTCAGCGATGTAAAGGACCATGCCATACTTCTCTTCTAGATCGGCAAGGTACTGGGACAACTTGAGCTTGCCCATCTTGCTGAACGCATGGCGCCCTAGATGATTCAAAATCGCCGCCTGGTTGAGCGATGTAACCCCGTTCGTCACTCCAACTTGATGAAGAGCGTGCAATAGTCGATTACCGAATTCGACCACCGGAACGCCCGCCGTCACGGGCAGAATGCCCACGGTACGGAGATTGACGGTCGAGGTTGCCGTTTGCACGCCACCAGCATTGCTTCGTTCGACACCTTTCTCGGTCACCGGGCGTTCGACCAAATCCCGCATCCGCTGCGCAATCAGTTTAGAGACCTGAATGGTAATTCCCGGGTGTTCCTGGGCGAGGCTGTTGAAGAGAGATCTTGGGAACTTGGCCAATTCGGTATCACGGATCGCATGAAGAGTAGCCGGGCGAGTGGACTCGGTCATCACCTCGAGCTCACCCACGCTTTCTCCTTGGCCATATTCGCCAATGACGGCTAGCTTGTTGCCTGGACTTTCAAGAACTGACCGCAATCGTCCATTCAAGACAAGATAGATTGCGTCGCTCTCGTCGCCTTGGTGGTAGATAACTTGACCGGCGTTCACCTGTACCCATTCGAGAGCGAAATCAATGTGGAGGAGCAGACGTGGAAGGAGGCTTGTCAGCCTCTTCGCAAGCGTCAGCAAAGCGATCGGATACCGCTCCGCGATGCGCTCCAAGGACACCCGTGGGAGGAAGCCGACGTAGACGTCCGTCTTGGCAACGACGTCGATGTAAGATCTATAGGACGCTACTGCCCCAACGTAGCCTTGAATACCGCCGGGTTTGATCAGGTACAGGGATTTCCGAGATTGCTTTCTTCGGCGAGAATCATTGGCAGCTGTGCCGCCCGCCCCAATCGAGTTGGCGGTTGTCGTCCGCTTAAGGGTCGGAAAAGGCTCCTTCGAAGCTGCTGGTTTGGACACCCCAACGAGATCTTCCCCTTTCTCGACAATCGGCACACCAACGTCCAAGAATCCATCAATCACGTAGTACAAACCTGGGTGGCGTTCTCCCCGCTCCACCAGGACCGAACCCTTAGGGAAATAGACGATCTCGATGTCGTTACGGAGCTCTTCCTGCAAGTTGATCACTGGTGAAGTGCCCCCTGCACTCGTTACAGACATGGACATCAAAGACTCTGTCTCTCCATCTGCCGAGCCTTCGTATGGATCAATAAAGCCAAAGGCGTTGTTGCTGAAGATCGCCTTCTGACGTCGAGAATCATAGGAAAGAAGCCTGGGAGACGCCTCGCCAGAATGGCTGCTTTTGCGCAAAGCGTCACGAGTACTACTCGTGAGACCGATCCCCTTCATGATGCAATCCAGGATGCAGTCGCGGAACAGCGCGTCCTCGTCCATGGCGTCTTGTCGGCGGAAACTATGACGCGCTTGCATGGCTGGAAGCCGGAAATGGGCGTTCTCCTTTTCGGCCAAAGGAGACTGTAGCTTTGAAGGAGGCTGCTCATATCTGGGGCCGAACCTAGACGACTGAATGGTCGACAACAGGTCGCCTGGGCTAACTCCATATGTGTCATGATCGGTGGGTACACTCTCCGAGGTAACCAATGTGGCCGCGCGTCTAGGTGTCATCATCTTGGCTTGCAGCGCAGCCTCCTTTCTCATGAAGCTGCTCGATCGGCGTCGTCTACCGGCAGATGGATTGTGTAGGGCAATTCCCTTCGTGACTTCCTCAGAGCCTAGGCGATCCCGCTCCTTGATGAACTTGTCTTTGAGGCGATCCAGAGCTGCGCCGCGCATGTTGTTTGGCAGATCATATGTGGTGAACTTGCTCATTTGCTTTTCAATACCAAGCACCTCGTTGCTGAGACCGAGATAGGAATGCGCCGTTGCAAATGTAACTCTCTGTAGGCGGGTGAGGATGACCTGGACGATGTGGGCGGTTGCCCTTGGATAGACCCTGGTCAGTCGCCGGAAAGCGCTGGCTGGGATGATTGCGATTGTGGTATCCACCATAGCACGGGCAACAATGTCAGGGTGGACGGACTTCCGGCGCTTTCTGCTAGGGTGCTTCAGAGTTTCATGGTGCTGCTGACGGTGCTGGTCATGACCGGAGGGAGGAGTGCGGCTCTCTCCCAGATGCAGCGGGGGCACGGATGGCAGATCTCCGTTGCTGATCATATTAGAGGTGTCGTCGCTGTGGTCTTGAAAGCCCAAGGAAGGGCTGTCCATCACTGCCCGAGGACTCGTTGGGATTGAGTTGGGTACACGAGCAGCGCGAAGGGCGATGCTGGAGGAACTGGAATTCGAGCTCTCGGTATCCCGTAGTTGAATGTCCTCCGTGAACAGTGAGAGAATTGAGAATAAGGACGACATCGATGCGCCGTTCTTGACCTCGGTCAGCAATTGATATCCCTGCTTCCCGTCGATGTGGTGTTCCTCGTCCGAGGACTCGGCTCCGAGATGGTGCAGCTCCTCATCTGTGTCCGACTTCCCGTCGCGCATTGACTTTACAAAAATCTGAACCAGCCCGTCGACTACCAGACAGAATCCCTTTTCTTCCTCCAACATAAGCGTTTCGCCCGCGATCAGCTTCCTGGTTTGCATTGTCCGGGTCAATTCGTGGAAGACAGGCCGTTCCAAGTACCCAAAAACTTTGATGGCGCTAAGGAACTCATCCAGGTAATTGGCCAGCCCTGGCTTCGAATCTCCTTCTTGTACATCAGGGAAAAGGTCGACCTGCGGTTCCTTACGCTGGGGCTCGGGAGGTAATCGACTGTACATGTTCAGAAAGCGGTACCGGATAAACCAGCTGATGGTCGAAACCATCGCCAGAACGATTAACAAGCTGTTTGTCCAATTGAGGCAGTGGTCAGCATATTCCCCTCACGAACGGGGCGGCAGCTTTGGGGGCAATCTTACAGCGTCGTAAAGTTCATTGTGAACGTCAGGCTCATGGAAAAGAGAGTGAACAGCCATGTGGGCAATGTGATGGTAGAAAAAGTGATGACCCAGTATAGAACGCTTGGAATGACCTGGAAAAAGAAGGAAAAAACCCATCCGATCCACCCCGCCATGGTTGTAGGCACTGGGGGTAAAGGCGGGGGAGGAAGATGGGAGATGCTAAAGCTGGCGGTTACGGCGGAAGCAGACGCTGAGAGGGACAGTGCAACGGCAGTTGATGAGGAGGAAGAGGGAGACAGAGAAGGAGAAGGAGAAAACGAATCCAGGCCAGTAGAGTCGAGCAATGTCACTCCGTCGGCCATAGCTGATTTCTTCCAGTCTCTTTCTTTCTGTCGGGTTCACCTGCTTTTTTTCCCGCTTTGGGCCCGGAGTTGGAGAGAATCCACTAGTAACGTCTAGCCAGGATTCCGAGGCCAGCAATCAACGCCCGACGTCATTCGCACATGCGAAAAAGATCCGCTGGAGAGTAATATTGCTGTATCGAGGGCAAAGTCAAGCAACCCATCCTCAACCAGGCATGTTAAAACGTGCAAGAAGACCGTCTTTTGGCTGGTTCATGTGCGAGGAGAACTGAGGGGCGAAGGAGGAGAGTTAAAAAGAAGCACGAGTCACGGTTGCAGGGATCAAGTCGTCCTAGCACTGATCGCCATGGAGATGGAGCTCATCCACCAATGATCCTGCAACGATTGACAGAGGAGAATGTCAGTTCTGCAGAAAAGATAGATTGCCTTTGATCTTTATTTACCGTCAGCTCAAGAGATGTGGTTGTTATGACCACGCTGCTTGGTCTGTTTCGGTGAGTTTCTACATATATTTGACCGCTCCTCGCCGAAACTCCAGCAGCGGCGGTTTGGCAGCAATCGGATAACAACAAACAGTCTTTGACCTTACATGGACAGGCATTTGAAGTAGGAAATTGAAATTGAAGTACGTATGCTCATCGGCGTTGGACTAGACACTTTATGAAAGCTGAGCCGCAATAAGGTGCCTGAGTCCTCCTGCATGAGGTGACAATCACTTAGAATATAAAGAACATTTTGAACATCAATGACATCTGCTTCATTATCTTTAAATTCCATATATCTAATCTACGATCATAAGACTTCTTAAAATCCCTATTCTGTAATTGTAGCCCCTAAGCTCTTTCGTATACCTACGTACTCCTCGCTGTATCTATCTAGATAGTGGTACGTAAGTTCGCTGCTCCTTTTTCTGCCCTTCTTGGCTCACTCCCGAGATCTGGCCGCCCGATATCCATTCGCTGGAGGCGTCTCAGGTGTCCCTTCATGATCCCTCTCATTGTTCCTCTCGATCTTCTGCTTCTTTCCCTGTACTTCCTTTCTCATCTTCTTCACTTCTGTGTCTCGTTTGTCAGTTTTGTCGTGGTCCTGGCTCGCGGGCCCTCCACGGTCATGTTTCAGGTACAGTGTCTCACGTTTATCAGTGTGTTTTGATCGATTATCGGGAGTATTATCTTGTTGAGCTAACGTCGTAATCGCACTTGATTTACAGCGCATACGCGAGGCGATCGATTCCCGGATCGCAGAGGAACAGGCCCGCCAGAGAACCTCCCAAGATGTAATCTCCCGGTCCAACTCCGCTCGTCGCCCTACCCGCCCCCGGCGTAACACAGGCACTCCCGTCCGCACTCCTGATCCCAACGAGTTTGAGCCGGAGTTCGCGATCGGAGATGATGAGGGGTCTAGTCGATCTGTTACCCCCCGGCTGGAGTCTGCAGGTGGATCGGAGATGGCGCCGGCAAAGGACGCTGGGGAGGACAAACCATCTACAGATGAGCCGTCGGCTGGGAAGGAGGTGCCTACGGCGGAGGGAAACCAACTGTCGTCGGAGCTGCCGCCGGAGATCAGAGTCAAGTTACGCAGACTGACCAAGTTGGAATCCCGGTATCAAGGTTCGACATACAGCCCGCGGATATGGCTGCGGTGGTGCGGCTGACCTTGTTTTGCACACAGAATTACTCAAAGCGTACCGTATGGCCCATGCACGTGTCCTGTCGATCGAACCGTTCGAAGCCGCACTACGAGAAAACACTCCTCTGACGTCGATCGCCGATCCGAAAGCTCTCACGGAGTACTTGAATCAGATCAGATTGAAAGGGGACATGGTGATTGAGGAGCTCAAGAGAGTCACTACGGAAAGGGACGACTACAAGAAAAAGCTGGAGGAAGCGCAGCAGTCGACAAGGGAGGCTTGGGACGAGGTTGCCAATCTCAAGAAGGACACGACCCAAGGCGCCAAGGAGGAGAAAACCGCCGCTGCTGAAGATACCGCCTCAAAGAAGGAACCGCCAGTGAAAGAAGAAAGCGAGGAGTTCTTTTCGTTCGATAATGAACTACCCCGGCTGGAGTCTGAGCTGAAGGAGAAGCAGGAAGAGGTTGAAACTCTCAAGTCGCAGGTCGAGTCGCTCAAGCGCGATCTTGCTGTCGCTCGTGAGTCAACGGAGGGCATGGTGCAAAATCTTGAATCCTCAACTCGCGAGCTCGTGGAATTGAGAGATATTAGAGACAAACAGGATTCGGAAATCAAGGAGCTGAAGGATGCCAAGCAGGCGGAGGTTGACGATCTCAAAACCAAGCTCGCAGCATCTGAGGATGCCATTGCCAAGGCAAGCGCGGAGGCGGAGAGACTAAAGGCTGAGTTGAAGCAGAAGACGGAAGAAATTGAGAAGCTTCAGGATCAAGTCACGCAGTCGAAGGACAATGACCAGCAAAAAGAGTTGGAGGAAAAGTTGGAGGAGGTCGCCAAGGAGAAAGATGCTAGCGAGAAAAGATTGGGAGTTCTCCAAGGCCTCGTGGACAACCTGCGGTCTCAGCTTAAAGACACGGAAGTAGTGGTGTCGGATCTTAAGGCTGACATGGGTTGTAAAGTCGAGGAGCTGGGCAAACTGCAGAACATCGTTGATTATCTAGACGACAACCTGAAAGACAACGCCGAGTGGCAGCAAACCAGAGATCAAGCCGCGAGCGGACAGCCCCCCGACTTTGACCATTTCCGAAAGAGCCTGGCACCTCCTCAAGAAGAATCGGGGGGTGGCAATGTGGCTACACAGCCGGAGCCCCCAGTAAATGGCTCAACCGGTGGCGCGGGTGCGGGTAAAAAGAAGAGGAACAAGAAGAAGAAGGGCGGAAAAGGCGGAGAAGATACAGCCAAGGCTACCGGTGCCGCTGTGCTCGAGGACAAGGAATCGCACGCAGCAGAGTCCGATCAAGCAGCTTCGAAGTTGGCCGAACTCGAGCAAAAGATCCAGACGCTGACACAGCAGCTGGAAGAGAAGGAGGCAGCAATCGAGCGTCTGAGCTCCAAACTTAAAGGAGAGGAGGACCTCAAAGAGGAAATTGAATCCTTACGCGACGATCTACTTCACCTTGGCCAAGATCATGTCGAAGCGAAGGACAAGATCAAGGAACTAACTGCAGAAAAGAAGGCTCTAGAGGAGACGGTCTCCAAGTTGGAAAAGGAATTGACCGATATACGGACGAGTCATGCCTCCAAGAGCGCAGACTCCAAGCAGATGCACACTGATCTGAAGGAGGACTACGAAAACCTCAAAGTCAAACTCACCAACCTCGAGACGGAGCTCTCTGCCGCTCAGCAACTGGCTGCTACCAGGTTCAAGGATCTGACTGATTTGCGCGAGACTTTGCAGAAATTGCAACCAGAATTGAAGAGCCTGCGGGCGGAATCCTCGGAACTGAAGTCGACGAAGGAGGCCCTGGCGAGTAAGACATCTGAATTGAGGACCCTGGAGGGTAAACATGAGGAGTTACGTGCCGAAGTGAAGACACTCAAGTCTACAATCTCCGAGCGCGACGCCGAGGTGAAGACCCTCAACCAGAAGATCAGACAGGAGACAGACAGCCGTCTCAAGGCCGAGGAGAATCTGACCATTGCTCAATCTGACTTGCGATACTCAGAGAGCAAAAAGCAGGAAGCCGTTGAAACAAAGGAGAAAATTACAGCAGACCTATCCCGAGCGCAAGATGAGCTCAAGACCGCTCGGTCTCAGCTGCGGGAGGTTGAAAACAAGCTCACTCAATTGAACAAGGAGCTTGGTGGTCTGAGGGAGGAAATCCAGTTGAAGACCGCACAGCACGCCAGCGCACAGAGTCTGATGAACAGTATGCGCGACCAAAGTGCTGAGCTAGCGATGCAAATGAAGGAGGCCCGGGAACGCTGTGAGAGCTTGGAAGAAGAACTGGCTGATGCTCATCGCTTGCTGAGCGAGCGGACACGTGAGGGTGAAACTATGCGGCGCTTGCTCAACGATATTGAGGGCCGTGCCGAGGCCAAGGTGCGCGACTTCAAGGAGCGGATGGAGGCCGCCATTGAAGAGCGCGATCGGGCAGAAGACGAGGCCAGCGCTCAGGGTCGGCGCCGGGCCAGAGAGCTAGAGGAGCTCAAAGCCAAGGTTCGGGAAGCCGAGAAAGCACTGAGAACGGCGGAGGAGGACAAGGACGAGCTTGAGGGATCCCAAAAGGACTGGAAGCGCAGACGGGATCAACTCGAGGAACAGTCGGAGCGCTCAGCGCAGGAGCTAAACGACATCCGCCAGGCCATGGCACGGTTACGTGACGCTTTAGATGAAAGCGAGAAGCAAGTCCGTGATTTGGAGAAAGAGAAGGCCGAGCTGCGTCGTTCAGTGGAAGAAACGAATGGCCGACTGGAGAAGCTTCGCAAATCTAACCGGGTGCTATCGGACGAAACTCGAGCTGTCCAGAACCCTCAGTCCTCGCGTTCATCGATTGACTCAGGAACAAGAAAGGCAGTGGCATCTCCCGTGTCGAAGGACCGTAGTCCATCGACGCGGAGGAGCGAAACGCCGACGGGAGCACCGATTGACTACATCTACTTGAAGAATGTGCTCCTGCAATTCTTGGAACAGAAGGACAAGAACTATCAGAAGCAGCTGATTCCGGTCTTGGGTATGCTGCTTCATTTCGATCGGTTGGTAAACCTATTCCTTTAGCTGGCGGAGTTGATGCTGACACCTACGAACAGAGCGGACGAGCAAAAGTGGATGGCTGCCATAACATCTCGATGATTAGCATGGACCCGAGTTCGGCTATCTCCTAGTCTTTTGAGTGTGTTTGTAATTTGACATTCAAAGAGCACATAGTCTTGTCTTCCTTATTCCATATGTGTATACTCCATAGATGTCATCGGCAGGGCGTGCCGTGCGGTCGGTATAGTTCCAGAACCGGTGGGGTTCGGGGCCGAGATTTTATTCTTCGGCCACTTAAATAGGAACATCGACTGACCGGTTTCCTTAACATCTTTATCCTGCACTCTGCTCAATTGCAAAGCTGTCCAAAGAAGCTACTCATACTCGGTACCTTTATAAACCCTTGCTATCACAATGTCCGGGGAAGCTACCATCAGACTGGCAAATCCCGAGGGCAAGTTCACCCCGCATTTCCTTCAATGTTTCTCCGCATAGGTCGGCCATCGTTGCGAGAAGGTACCACGGCCCCTTACTGACCTTGTTCGCGATCGCAGATGTTCCTTACATCCTCCAATTCATCCGGGAGCTAGCCGACTACGAAAAGGCCCTCCATGAGGTCGAAGCCACGGAAGAATCCCTCCTAGCCACGCTCTCCTTCCCCAATGACACCCCCAAGCGAGGCTCCGTCTACACAGCCCTCGTTATCCCTCCCGCCACAGCAGAGAACCCATCTCCGGTACCCGTTGGCATGGCCCTGTTCTTCTACAACTACTCGACATGGCGTTCGGCTCCGGGAATCTACCTCGAGGATCTCTACGTCCAGCCTAGCGCCCGAGGCAACGGGTACGGATTCAAGCTTTTGAAGTACCTGGCTGCCAAGGTACTGGAAGTGAAGGGTCGCCGTTTAGAGTGGAGTGTCCTCAAGTGGAATGAGCCGAGCATCAAGTTCTACAAGCAGGTTGGGGCTCAGGCTATGGAGGAGTGGATGAAGATGATGGTCGAGGGGCCGGCGCTGAATAAGTTGGCGGAGGAACTGTAGGGGCCTCAATGAGCTGGTTGCATATCTTCATTCGACTTGCGACGCTTTGGTAGCAGGTGTTATCCTGTCAAACCTTGGTGTGCTTCGTATATAGGTAGATTGTACCTTCGTCGATAGTCGAGCGTGATACCCTTGGATTCTTGCGTTTGAGCCAGTGGTATATCATTCAACATCTTGCGTCTTCGTTATTCCGCCTCCGTCATCGGTTCACTTGATGATAGCCAAGAACAATCTGCAGATATCAAGTATATCGCTCCCGTTGTAGAGATCGAGTGTTGAACGCTATGTCCCCTTTCAGCAGCAGTTAGGGCTAACCCTAGGCCAGCAACGTCGGGGATGTCGTCATCGCCAGTCAACCTGGTCAGAGCGCATTATGCGGTGACGACAATTCCAGCTCGCTCCCCTTTCGCGTCAAACCAAAATATTCATACGGACTATAGTCTTACCCTCACCGTCCCTCATGCTATCGTAAAACTGTCCAAGATACTAGACTATGGCTTTCAATCCGCCTCCCAAGGCTATTCAGGAGAATCACCATGTGGACTACGTCATTCGCTTCACTAAAGGGGATATCGGTAGGTCGCCCTGAGGCAGCAAGTGGGCCGCGATCTGATTGTTTTAGATGCCCGTCAAGCAATCAAAAGATTTGAGGTGCTTCTCCTTGAGCTCTCTGAGGTAGGATTGCAGACGGAAGTTCGACAGGGGGACGAGAACTACCTGTTTGTTTTTGTGCGGGCCGCTAGCAAGAAGAAGCTGAAACGCGCGGTCTACCAGTCTCGGTATGTAGCATTATGCTTTCCAGAGGTTGTATGCTAACCTTTTGTGGTTTCAAAGCGTTCGAGACTGGCTGTATGGCGTCCGGAATGCCGAACCCGAACCGGCGAGCTCAGCGGAGCCGCAGTCGGAAGCTGAGCGGCTTCGTGTTATCTACCACTTGATTACGGTTCCAAAGGCAGAGGGTGGTGCGGGCATCACCCCCCGACATGGAGAGTGGAAGAATGTCGACGCGATCTTTCCGCTGCACGACGAGGAGACAAACAGGCAGTGCATGAGGGAGTGGAGCAAGAAGACGTTTCTGTCAACTGAGGACCTGGATCGGATCCGCAATACGTTTGGAGAACATGTGAGCTTGTCGTTGGTTTATAGATGCCGCTAAGCTAACGGGAGGCTACAGGTTGGCTTTTACTTTGCCTTCTTGCAGTCGTATTTTCGGTTCTTGATGTTCCCCGCGGCATTCGGCTTCTCCTGTTGGCTGTTGTTGGGCTCGTTCTCTATCGTCTACACCGTGGTCAATTGTCTCTGGTGCATTATCTTTATTGAGTATTGGAAGCGTCAGGAGGAGGATCTCAGTTGTCGGTGGCAGACCAAGGGCGTTTCTGCGGTTCAGGAAAAGAGAGCAGAGTTCAAGCCCGAAAAGGAAGTTCGTGATGAAAGCACCGGCGAGGTTCGAGGAGTTTTTCCCGCCACAAGGCGGATGTATCGGCAGCTCCTCCAAGTTCCATTCGCATTGCTTGCAGCCGTCGCCCTAGGTGCCATCATTGCTACCTGCTTTGCGATTGAGATTTTCATTTCCGAGGTCTACAACGGTCCACTCAAGGGCTACCTGGTAAGTGCCACCCCAGGCATTTCTCAGCCTGATAGCTAAGGATCTAGGTGTTCATTCCTACCATCTTGGTATCGGCGCTTGTACCGACCATGAGTGCGGTTCTGCTGACTGTTGCGACCAAATTGAATGACTATGAGAACTACGAGACTCAGGATGCCTACAAGGTGGCATTGACACAAAAAATCTTTGTTGTCAACTTCATCACCTCATACCTTCCTATCATCTTGACAGCTTTCGTCTATTTACCATTCGCCAGCCGTATCGTGCCTTATCTTGATGTATTCCATCTTACTGTTCGGCCGTTCGTGTCCAAAGAGCATGCAACCAAGGCACGAACTGAATTCACCATTGATCCGGATCGGCTGCGAAAGCAGGTCATCTACTTTACCGTTACTGCCCAGATTGTCGGTTTCGCGCTTGAAACTATCGTTCCGTTCATCAGGCAACGTGTATTCCGCGAATATAAGGAATATACCAAGAAACAACATGCAAAGGCAGAGTCAGGGAACGGTGCGGGAGAGAAGAAGATCGTCTCCCTCGGCGACGACGAAGATGAGGCCAAATTCCTCACTCGCGTTCGCAACGAAGCTGAGCTGGAGGACTATGATGTCACCGACGATCTGCGGGAGATGTGTATCCAGTTCGGATATCTGGCTCTGTTCTCCCCCGTGTGGCCACTTGTTCCTGTCTCCTTTTTAATCAACAACTGGGTCGAGCTGCGCTCGGATTTCTTCAAGATCTGCGTCGAGTGCAAGAGGCCCTGGCCTCAGCGTGCGGATACCATTGGACCTTGGCTGGACAGCCTAGGATTCCTGTCCTGGGTGGGAAGCATTACCAGCGCAGCCCTTGTCTATATGTTCAGTAACGGGCATGAGGGCCCTAACGGCGAGCCGACGACAATCCGGTGCTGGGCGTTGTTGCTGACGATCTTCTTCTCCGAGCATCTCTACCTGATCGTGCGCTACGCCGTGCGAAGTGCCCTGGCTAAGCTGGAGCCTCCGAACACACGACGCGAACGGGCAGAGCGCTTCATGATGCGGAAGAGATACCTCGAATCTGTTCTCGGTACGGAGAGCGACGACGATGCCGACGAGGTCAAGGGTGTCGTATCTTCCGTCCCGCCGTCTGATATCACTCGCGAGTCCTTGGAAGAGGATGCTAGAAACTGGTCCAAGCAGGGGACTGATCCAACCGAGCGCTTCTGGATGAGACAGAGAGGTTGGAAGGAGTCTGCCGAGGTTGGTTTGAGTCTCATCACAAAGGCAAAGAGCCACGAAGCCAAGAAGCAGCAGTAGATTGGGCGCGCGGGTCTACTTTCACAAGCAATACTGTGCATCTGTGCAGGATTTACACGCTGCGTGCATTGTTGGCCGGGGTCAAGGCGCGTTGGAGTGCACAGCACTCAGTAAATAGACTGTCGATACGTGTTTAATATGCATTGTAAATTAGCCATCCTGAATAGCTTCACCGGTTGTAAATCGACACTCGGAGCATTTGGTGAGAAGTTCATATGGTTGTAGCTCAGTATGACAGGCAGAGCACCCTCGTACCGGGGGGATGGCAGCAGATTGATCCTCACGGCAACCGGACGACAGGAATCACAATGCTTTAGTCTGGAATTCGTGAAGCTATTTGGGCACCAGATGAAGACCATTGTTTCCGAGGTTTTCCCACAATTTGCGCGGCAGGAATGGATGTTGGTGGAGGATCTGCAGTAGAGGTTTTAGGTCTTAATGGACGTAGAGAAATAGAAGACATCGATGAGGTGATATCAGTTATGTCTGATGAAACGGAGGTAGCAGTGACCACTGGTGAGCCATGCCGGGCAGACGGTAAAGAGGAGATGAAGAGAAGAGATGCAGGAGAGGGATTAAGACGGTATTTATAAACCTAGGCTAAGAAGGAATATACAGGTACTAGATTATGGGCTATACCATACTAGACGTATACGTAATAGAGATAGTATAGATGGACAGGATTGCAACTGGACAGATGTATAGGAGTGGTCCTGAGTAGAACAGCCTTAGTATCTAGAAATGAGGAGCAGTTAGTTGGCTCTGATACTTTGGTATGAGTTCAGGAGCAAAACAACTCAGTACACAGTAGCTATTTAATGTGATTACATTGTTTGACAGTGAAGGTTTCTATAAAGTCAGCTGTCTCCATACTACAAGATACATATAGCCCTTAGCAGTTGAAGATATAATTTGCTTGTGCTCGACTCTACCAGCTTTCGAGCTTTGTGGGCTAGGGGAACAATGACTGCTTAAACAAAAACCATTCCCGACAAACTTTTTTTTCTTTTTGAACCCAAGTTCGAACCAGGGAACATCTTTTCTTTTTCACTCTTGCCTGACCTTAATGAGGAGCAGTTAGTTGTTGTCCTTAGTACTTTGGTATGAGTTCAGGAGCAAAATGACACAGTATGCAGTAGCTGTTTAATGTGATTACATTGTTTGATGAGCATTTCTACAAGGTCAGCCGTATACAGTACTATAAGATATGTATAGCCCTTGGCAGTTGAGGATATAAGTTGCTTGTGCTCCTACCAGCTTTTGAGCTCTGTGGGCCAGGGGAACAATGACAGCTTAAACAAAAACTGTTCCTGACAAACCTTTTTTTCTCTCTGAACTCAGGTTCGAACCAGGGGAACACATCTTCCCTTTTTCGCTCTTGCCTGACCTTGTAACCAGATAGGACATAAATGAAGCATGTTCTTGACTGCCCACAGGAGACTCATCAAGTGGCAATCTGTGCGGATGGAAATCATTTACTGTGTGCAACTCTGTCTCGTAAAGCTGTCTCTCAAGATGAACAGCTATTGATGTTTCTGTGTTGATCAGACTTCAATGTCTTCTGATGTCTCACTACTATCAACATTTCCCTTTCGGACTAGGCATACAGTCTCGGGTATGCTTAGAGAGCTGTAAAAACCAACAATATCTGCCATTACTTCTGTCTCAATCATCCGTCTACCTTTCTGTTCCTGTACGTGAATCATGAACAAAGTCAAATGCTATCTCTGAGATAAGTGACGAATCGAATCCTCCCCTCAACGACTGCACTCACAACTGGCAAATTGTCCAGCCCATCCATCCCACAGACGATAGCCCTCCGTGCTCTATCTATACCGGTGGTATCGCCATCATTCAATCCCTCCTTATCATACCCAAAGACTTGCAAGAGTAACCCGGTATCCGTCACAGCCGTCTCCTTGTCGACAAGTGTCTCTGTGCTCTGAAAACAGGTATACCCGTCAAACCCTGCCGCGATAAACGACGACATCACGACGGTGTATATCTGCGATGGGAGGATCCGCTTCGCTGGCATGGAGGGTGATTGCATGAGAGACAGTTGCAGGATCCTGTGGCCCTCTTGTTGCTGCCAGTCAGCGACGATGTGTAGACCAGAGCATTGCATAAATCGTCCGTCGACGTGGAGGTCTGAGACGGAGTTTTCGAGGGCCTCGAGGAGGGCGTGTCCGCTGACTCGTTTGACAACCAGTGGGTTCTCGAAGGGGCAGATTTCTAGAGGGTTAGATTACTTCATGAGAGAGTTACCGGTCGACGACAGTGTCGGGACTAACCGATGATATCCTTGACACGGAGCGGTGATAATATTGGTTCGATGATCCGATCACATCTGATTGAGCCGCTGTTGACGAGTGCAATGTCGGCACCGTAGTAGGCTCGATAGGCGTCTGCGAGCATATTGCGTAGATTCGTCTCTGAGCTGCGAATCACACTGCAGCGGCCGTCGAGCGGTGTCGCCGTGTGCACGAGTGGCTTCTGGACAACGCTGCCAGCACGCTGCTGGATCTCGGCTGCCATTTTGCGTATACGGGGGCAGACTGAGAGTGAGCCGCATTCTGAACTCTGCGCGATGTCGACGTATTGCTTGACTGGAGCTGGTTAGATTGACGGAGTTGCCGGCCGTGGTACTTACGTTTGACGGTTTCTATTATGGCTCTTCCGTCTGGAAGTCTCCTTGCGATTAAGCGGACAATGGATAAGCCTCGCCAGTTTGTCCCGCTTTTGACGATGCGAATGTCTCCGGCTACCTGGTCAACTACGCCATTGGACAATATCTCCTCGTTTGTCGTGCCCTGTTGGATTATCTCCGAGTCCTCCTCTGTGTCCCCATGGAAGCGATGAAGGACCTCGTGATCGTGACCCCCGAGGATCAGGTCAACTTTGGCGACCCCGTGCGCTGCAGCATTTGCTGTTCTGATATCCTCGGCGAGTCGTAAGTGAGAGATAGCGATCACAAAGTCACAACCCTCGTTGAGACGCAGGTGTCTGGCGAGCTCTTGAGCGACCACGGCGGGGTCTTTTATGTACAACGGGGGTAAGTTCTGGCAGTTTGACGGCCAATCTCTGGGCAGGTAGCTCAATCAGTGATCCAAGCAGAGAACACTGTGCAGAGTTCCTTCCTTACGTCCCAGCCAAGCCAATAAATCCGACCTTGTACCCCTGCACAGTCCTGATGATATACCGCTCACCACAGGCAAGAGGCTCTCTCGAGACATCCCCGTCCTCAGTCACTCTAGTTGCGTTTGATAAGACCCAGGGGAATTCCACTTTGCGTGACAGTTCTACGAGTCTCGTTTCCCCAAAATCAAAGTCTGGACATGTCAGCCTATTTGTGGACGTTCACGGCATGGACATCCCAGACCATGGTTCCCGTAACAGGCTACATCGACATTGAGGTAGTTCAAGAACGGGATCATTTGTTCTCCTTTCAGGAGGGAGGCCTCCAAGGAAGGCGAGAAGACATCGCCGCTGAAGATTACCAATGGCCTGGGTTCGAACGATCTGATCAAGCCGGCGAAGCGAGATATGAGCTCGACGTCGTTGACGTGGTACTACTCCTTAGCAAGAGTCCTTAAATGTAGGACTGTATGGAGACGTACGACATCGTTGAAATGCAGGATGCATATCTCGGTACTCATCCTGCGAGGTTCAGTTTCTTGAGCCTACGGACAGACACGATAATAAGAATCTACCAGAGAGGACAAAAGCAACAAGCCTATAAGAGTCAGTCTGATATGCCAGCACTAGACTCATTTCGGACGCCGATGCTGAAAAGGACAGACGACCAATCATCTTCGTGATCTTGCTGGACATGATGTATCTTCTGATGTCTCTGAGTCTGTTGCGTTCTCATGATTGCTGACTGCGCAAGGGCTCAGAAGAGAGCTGTCTCCATGCTCGAGGGCCGTGTTTTGGATAATAATGACGGCCCGCAAATTCTCATGATCAAGACAACAAAATTCATCATGTCTATGCAGGCAAAGCATGTCAACACTGGTGGGGCCCGCGGGGCTTCAGTGCAATTTCATAACAATCAATCCCAGTTTGAGCATGTCAACTAAGCATTGCTCTTGTGTCTATCGACTATCTAGAACTTGGGAGAGTGTTTGAGGAAAGATGACTCTACACTGACCTTCTCCAGCTCACGATAGTGCCACAGTTACTGCTATTTGTGCGTCTGTCTTCTACGCATTACACCGCTTGCAAACTGAGCTACATCATCAGTTCATAGAATCTCACAGCAGCCATTCTAATCGGCCAAAGGCTGAAGCCCTGGTGTTCGTGTTCGTTCATCACTTTGTGTGGGTCGAAAATGATCGTTTGGCTGGACATTGTTTTAGATTTGCCGAAAGGGATGATGCAATCTTGCAGTGTCTTATTACTCCTCTTCATAACATATTTCCATTGCGTTGTTGCCTGCACTGGATTCCTGCTCGGTCCTTTCGGGGGAGAACCCTTGCTCTCCATCCTCGTCCCCATGTTCGAGGATCGGTGGAAGCACACGGGAAAGCAACACAACGATGAATCATGTCACTCTTCATGAGGACAATCCTGACCGCTACCGGTTCGGTCTCAATATTCTCAAATACTAGGGCAGATTTTATCAGCAGCCAATTGGCAAATGGTGGTGCCTGACTCTCGTGTTCGTTCATCGCGGCATGGTTGCGAATACGATCTTGAAGACGATCTTCCGGCTGGATCGGATTATATTGCCCACGATTTGGATATCATGCTAATGGAGTCTTGTAGCGCTGTCTGTCCGACAGGCATATAAAGCGCATTTGAGCGGCCGAAGGTACACTTGTGAGATGCTCCACAGCACGTCTTTCTCAAAAGATCTGAGCATACCTCATCATGTACAGATCTTCTCTTCCAGTCGTCTTCGGCGTCATAGCCGGACTAATGTTTTCTGTGCCTTGCGATGCCGTCAGCCCACAAGCACGGTGGACTGTCGGACAAACAGTTCAGACCTCCAGCGGGCCGGTCCAAGGACATGCCGCTCCTCATGCTAGCAATGTGTCGGAGTATCTCTCCATTCCGTACGCTTTGCCGCCAGTAGGCAACCTGCGATTCCAGTCTCCTGTCAGGTATCGGGGGAATACCACGATTAGTGGCGAGACCTTCGTAGGGAGCGCCCTTTTTACCACTCAAAGCGCCAGAAACCACAGGAGCTGACCATGACAGGGTCCCGCATGCATTTCTTCGAATCAGACGGCGTACGATGACCGACTGCCAGACAAGCTCATTGAGCAATACGGGGTCACCAGGGTCGGCAAAAAGTTCTTGGCAGAGATAGGGCATCCTAATCTGACGTTCAGTGAAGATTGTCTTACCCTGAATGTCTGGACGAAGCCGCAGACCGGCGAGAAGAAGAAGGCAGTGATGATCTGGGTACATGGAGGGACCTTCGTCTCCGGTACGTGTATCGTCCTTAGACAATCGCAGCGTCGATTGCTCACCCGGGTCAGGAAGTTCGGCAATTCTGATGTACAATGGCCAGTTCTTTGCCGACCAAGAGGACATTGTCCTTGTCTCTATCAAGTCAGACATCCATTCCACGCTTCTTTTGCAGCCATATGCTAATTTTTCGTTATAGCTATCGCCTCAGCTTCTTCGGTTTCCCCGGAAATTCACCAAGCAGCTTCAACCTAGGTCTATTGGATCAACGCTTAGCAGTCGAGTGGGTGAGGGACAATATCGCTGCCTTTGGGGGTGACCCGTCTCGAATCACTCTCTTCGGAGAGTCCGCCGGCGGTACCTCTGTTGACCACTATTCATACGCCTGGAAGGACGACCCTATCGTCCATGCCCTGATTGTGCAATCCGGTAATGTAGCTCGCATCGGAGGCCGCACCGCTGAGTAGGCCCGTATGTTCTGGCTCAACACTTCACAGGCACTCGGGTGCGGAGACCAGAGCACACATGATCAACAAATCTACGACTGCATGATGACCAAGCCAGCTGGGGACATAGCTCGTCACCTCGTCAACACCATGGCCACGACCGCCAACCTGCCCTATAGCCCGGCCGCCGACGACGTCCTCGTCTTCAGCAACTACACGGATCGCCCAGCGGCTGCCGTTCCCATGCTCATTGGGACCACCAACTTTGAAAATGGCCTGTTTCGCGTCTATGTGGACGAGCCGTTAGCTGATAGCGAATGGATCCAGCAGGATCAGGCTCTCTTTGACTGTCCGGCAGCTGCACGAGCCAATGTCTCCGTTCAGCAGGGCAATCCGACTTGGAGATACCGCTATTCCGGCGTATTCCCGAATATGATGCTCTCCACGAAGGCGCCCAGCGGAGCATACCACTCCTCCGAGGTGCCGGTGCTCTTCGACACGGTTGCACAAGATCTCATTGCCAGTACGGCCGAGGAAGTCGCCATCGGACGGTACATGCGTGGTGCGTGGGCTGCATTCGCTCGAGATCCTGTCTCCGGACTAGAGCGATATGATGGATGGCCTCAATATGAGGCGGGTGAGAAGACGCTCATCCGGTTGGGATTCAGCAATAAGACCGGACCGAACCTGGCACTGGGCAACCTCTATGATAACGGGTGTTGATATTCAGTATCATGAGACGGTCTTCGTCTGCGGGGTTTTCCTATGTCACCTAGCAGTGGCTTTAGTTCTTGTGTCGCACATATATAGTTTCCAAATAGACACTGGAGCGTCCTTTCACAATCCACTCAACAATCCAGCGTGCAAAGAGTGCAGTCTAATTCCATATCCTAGTATTATAGATGTCCAGTCATCCACCAGCTGCAGGGTCAGAATCCTACTACTTCAAGTTACTACAAGAGCGTTTCAAACTAAGTCGGCAGCTTGCTTTGCCTACAACGTAACTTGGTAGCCGTTGATCGATGGCTTCAAAGGCTGCCTGTAGCTACGGGGACCCATATTCGGCAGTATTTACAGTCAAACTACCTTCTCGTATGAAATACTAGCATAGTAGGGATATCAATGTCAGTATATTAATGCCAGTATATCAATGCCAGTATAGTAGTCATACCAATGCGAGTGAACAGTAGAGAATCATCCAACGTACGATGGACAGCTATACATATGGATTCATACTAAGTTTATGAGATACCAATTTAATCATCTTCTTAGTTATTTAACATTCTGCTCTCCATGGTTATACCATTCTGCTATGGTTTTGTATGCATTTCCTTAAAACAGAAGAAATGTCACGAGGTGTCCTTAATATCATGGGGGTTGGGTGCCATGGTCCTGTCATATTGCCAGGACCTATGGAACAGTCCTTTGCATGCCAAGTGCCAGCCGCAGAAGCCTTGGCAGTTTGCAGCAATCTAGATTGATCTTCTAAAGACTATAAGCATGCTCAATAGGCATATCATCAAGCTAGCTGGTGCAGGTGGCTACTCCAGCACTAGTGCTGTAAATAAAAGAAAGTCCACTTTATCAAGACCATGGAAATCCGGACAAGGTTTATAAATAGTCCTCAACACTAGTTTCTCATATGGCTGCCGTTTCAGAAGGTCCTAAGGAGTTGCATATCAAGCTCATCCGTGATGAAGTTTCGTAGCTTCTGCAATAGCTGGTATGTGTCCGTAATAATAACAGGGCTGGTGACTGATCCGGGTATACCAGCCCATATCTGGGTCAGTATGGAAGTACTATTTTGGTCAATCGAAGACAGACTCTCCGCAGGAGGTTGCTGAACTCAGTTTCGGGGTTGGTTATAGCTTGAACTGGTGGGCGCAACGGCAATGCCGCAGCTGGGCCAGATTCAGTCATAAAAGACACAGGTTCTGGATTTGCAGTGGTGACTGCAGATTCCTGTATATCAGGAAGTGGTGTATAATCTTTTGTTGCATCGTCAGCTGCACTAGTGGCCTCCCTCTCAGGTCTAGTGATGTACGCTGATGGTGGATATTGGCAATTCCACCCCTTTGATGTGCATTGTTCACAGACTGGCTTTTTCATTCCACATTTTAACCTGGATTTTGCGCAATTCAGGCATCTCCTTTTCCGCGTTCCCCATCCACATGATGTCTGCCGATGCTTCTTGAGATCCCGCAATTCAGTAAATGTTTTTGAATATAGCTGGCATTTGTAGGCCCAGCAAGCACTGAAGCAGCTTATACATAATCTAACAGCACTATATATAGCCTCAGGCTGCCATGTCCACGGACCATCTGTGGATTGGCACTTTGCGCAAGTCTTTGGGGCAACTGATTTGATCCCTTGGCGGAGTGGGATTGCCTGGTTGAGTCCTTTAAGGGCGACATAACTTGAGCAACCGAAGTCACCGGAAAGCGTCTGGTATAGTTGCTTAACCGCTGGATTGTCGTGTTCGTGGTTGACTACACCAGTGCCGCTATAGCTTTTCAGCATCATCATGAAGATGCTTTTATAAAGCAGACGGATTTGTCAGAAGCAGACGCGACCTGGAAAATGCCAGGAATAGAAGAACTGTCAGGAATTCGAGTGGATGCGGGCAGAAGTGATAGCAAGCAGGAAAGTCGCGGGGATGTGTTAATCATGGTTCGACCTGCTGAGAACCATTGGCTTGCGGTGTGTCTAGGAGATATTGCCTGTATTAGGCTTGGCTTTCTTTGGTGGAATGTACTCCGGGGGTGTTTTGTGATTGCCGCCCAGGTTGACCAGAAGCTCTTTCAACCGTTTCTTCAACTCTCCTGAGAGTGGCCACTTGTGCGGGTGGTGCCAATCGAGCTGTGCATTATCTGCCTGGCCAAGGAACCATTCTTCTAGATCTCTGCGAAGTGTAGCGGCGTCATCCAAGTAAATGGTGTATCTCCTTTATTTTCTCTTTCTTTGGGCGCACCATGTTAATGTAATTTCGGAGATTTCGAATGACTGGTGGCAGTGCGGGTTCAGAATCGGAAGATGACATGAGAGAATGGAGGGGATGTTGCGAAGGTGAGAGTGGATGAAGGTGTTGCAAAGGCGAGAGATAGGTGAGGCCTAATGTATTGCAGAGACCGGTGTGGGAAGTAATTTAATGTGATGTTGGATATTCACTAATGGATGCTTAGTAACGAGGTCGTGGTCGTGTGGGTAGTGAATAGTTCTAAAAATAGCTTAGATATATGGAACTAGGTACATGAAGTTTTCAGTGCCAATCCAGAATAGCCAGTGCGTCCCTGGCTACCTGGTCGAGAGGTCTGGAGACTTGCTCTGCCGAGTTGACGGCGTCAAGGATCCGCGGGGGAGTCTCGGCAACTCTGTGTTGTGGCATCTCCGCTGTATCCTGGTCGTGAGGTCGTGGGCTCATGCTCTGGTCTGGCGGAAGTCCCGTTATTTCCTTCGTGCATTGGTGGAGCGGCAGGGTCGAATTGTAGCTGGTTCATGGGTATGTTGGAGGTTCCGTGAATATCCGGGCTGTCCTGTTGGTATTGCTGTGGATTGCCTTGGTGGGCTTCGAATTGCGTAGCCAGCACGGGGCTCTGAGCGGATACAATGGCGGCTGGTTGCCAGCTAGGCTCGTTGACATTTCTCCGTTTGATGAGGTAAAACCAAATCTTGCGCTTGGAGCCGCGTCGAATTGCCATCAGCTTCTTATCCAAGATTTGCTCGACTTTGAAAGGCAATGTCAACTAGTGTACTTCCTCGGGAATTGTAGCAGATATTGGCTGCTGCCATGGATCATCCGGGGCTTGTAATCGCGGAGATGACGCGGTGGATGCGCAATGTCTTCGGGATGTCCAGCTCGTAAGCCAAGTTCCCAATCCGCTGAAGGATTTTGAATGGCCCTAGTTTCACGGGCGACAGGACTGTGGAGCCTGGAAGGGAGTATCCAACATGACTGGGTTTCCTTGTAAGATGAATGTACGCTTGCCCTTTAAGCTCGATGGGCTTGTGTTTGTGATCAAAATAGAACGCCATTCAGCTTTGCGCGTATTGCATGGCGTCTGCCGCTTCGCTCCTCACTCTGTTGCGCTCAGCAATGAACTCGTCAGCAGTTGCCATTCTGTTATCTGTCGGTGGGGAGAATTCAGATTTCGGGGTTACGCCATATAAGAGCTCGAAGGGGTTGGTTAATGGTTAGACCTGAGGCCAGTATCGTTGTAGAATTTGTCTGGATATCATTAATATAGATGAAGCAGTGTCTGCACAGAATTCCAGCTCGTAGCCAGCCGGGGTCATTGTGACTGCTGTAACATGTGAATATGCCCGATATGACTTGCCGTGCTCGTCAGCCGGTGATCTTGGTGTTTCCGCTGAACTTTCTGGTAGTTCCTGTGGTGTAGTGGCTGTATGTGGTTGACCCGCTGCAATGACGGCAGTCCTGGAGGCGGACCTTTGGGGTACTTCGTGGTTTCTGAAGCTAATCAGCTTCATGATTTTGCGGAACTTGCAAATGCTAATGAGATGCTTTCATCATGTCGCATCCGCCCAGAGCGAAACCAGTTTAACTCCGAGCCCAGTTCTAAGAGAAATGGCGCGAAATACAAAGTATGAAGGGAATAAGAGCTGCCCTATTATCCCGGAGACTCTACCTCTCTATTGGTTATGCGAATAAAAGCATGCATAAGGTAATACGGTACCTAAGGTATCGGTTTCCACTCTATCCAATCAGCTGCTGACGCAGTACTGTACCAGTTGTCAGTCATGAGTCAGCGGATCCATGGAAGTGTTGCCTTGCAGTATTCTTAGTGTAATCTTACAACGATCTACCCACTGCACCATCCATGTTACCTTGCTTGACACGGTTGGGGCATGGTTAGGATGATCAGCCAAGGTGTTAAGGAAAGAGGTTTGCAATAAATAGTGCGTACATGGTAGAATCAAAAGACACAGGGTTGTAAACAGGTTTCAAGAGACTGCTGTCTCAATCTAATAATGCGAATGTATCTTACCTTGGTAGATATGTAACAGGATTACTCACACGGAAGCATAGCTTACTAATACGCGTCCGGAAGTGCCGACCCGCCCAGCCACTTTCCCCCACGTCATTTTTGCTTTAAGTAATCTCTTTCCTTCTCTCCTTTCGTGCTTACGAGATCATCTTCCCACGAAGTTGCAAGTCATTAAAACTCACCAGGGATCTGCCTGCTTACATAGCAAAGACCGATCTCCCATCTGCTTACCTCATCCTCATCACCTTCCCTGCCCATTCTTCCTCATCTACTCCCATCTTGCGTGACGAGTGACTGTGCCGTATAGGCAGATCTGCTTCTTTTGCTCTTCTCTTAAACTAGCTCGAATTGATTGCGTCCTGTGTGTTTTCGTTGGGCGCGTCTTTTGTTGTCTTGTTCATTTCCATTCTCGATGCATACATTAGCTCCTGCTCCAACCAGCATGCAAACTGCTCAGGTAAGCAGCTTCTTGTCGCGGTTTGTCATCAGATCGTCTTCCCCAATTTCCCCAGATCCCAAATCCCCTCAGCTGCTGTGTCATCCGGTGGGACTTGATATCCTTCATCGTCGTCGCCGTGATTTCCTCGGTCGCGGTCTCTATGACGCGATGGCGATCGACCTCGCTTGCTTCCGTCATGGATTTTCGAGTCTTCTGCCGGTCGCATCGACAGCTCGCTTTCAAGCACTTCTTCTGTGCATCGCTTAAACCTGGTACTAATGCTGTTGACGTTGTAGGACCATGCGGATCAGGGTAAGTGACTCTTCATGTTGTACCAGTTGAGAATACAGCACGTCTCATCACCCGCGAGCGTTCCGGCGCTTGCTATACGTTCGACCTGCCAGCACCGTTTAGCGCTCGTCGCATTACGACAGCTAACATCATATCTCTAGTGCTCCATGATCAGCTTCTAGCTGCTCATCAGCATCTGTCGCATCCTCAGCAAGCTCGACCCCAACCCCCTGCACCGCAACCTCCGCACATGCAGCCCAGCACGCCGGCTCGCGATCAGAATAACATCGATCCTGCCATTTCAGGCGCTACCATGCTGACTGGCCCACCGCAAACTCCCAGCCAGCCTGATGTAAGCCAAGAGTCTCCAAAAACGTACGGCAAACGGCCGTTATCCACCTCAAAACGCGCCGCGCAGAACCGTGCCGCGCAGGTACGTGCGCTCCTATGAACTTTCAACAAAATCTTGACTAACTTGTGCGTAGCGGGCGTTCCGTCAGCGGAAGGAAGCCCATATCCGGGAGTTGGAGGGAAAGGTGAAGGCGTACGAGAACATGGGAGAAGCGATTAAAGCTCTGCAGGCGGAAAACTACCAACTCCGGGAGTACATCATCAACCTGCAGTCTCGCTTATTGGATTCTCAAGGCGAGGTTCCGGAGCTGCCTGGCAACATCGACCTGAGTCAACCGCGGAGTGAAATTCCTGTGCCTCCTATTCCAAACTCGGGAACGACCACCTCCAGTGCTGCCGCTCCTCCGACTGCACCCCAGCAACCTCAGGCTGCTCACCCTCAAGCACCCGCATCAAATGATGATATGAACTCCTTGAACCGCATAGCTGTTGCCGGGCTTGGAATGCGCAAACCTCCTACCGAAGAGGCAAATTACCTCGGCAACAACTTTCAGGCACAGGCAAGGCGCGTCCGCCCTGATGAAGGACAAAGCGAAGCTTCCGAACTGCCCAAGCAGGAACAAACACACGGGCTCCCGCTCATATCATAGGTCATTCTCAATCACCTCTTATGAAGCATTATTCGTGTTCTCCTGCAATTTCATTGGTCCTCTTCTATTGCTGGCCAAAGGCCTCCACGTTTCTCTGCCCGAAAGCCAGTTCTGCGACGTTTTGCCTTGKTTGTCTCCGGTGTATGGCGCGATTCTAGTGGATCTATAGTATTTCTGGCCCTGTTTGAGGCGGAGTTCTCTATTCTTGCTTTAGACTGGAACCGGAGGGGGTTGGGTCATTGACATTGTCTGTATGATTTCGTGTTTTCCAGCCGGTTCTATAATGCAGGTGTCTCAGTGCTTTTTTCTGCACATCGCATCCTTTTCCTATCACTGGACCTCACCTCTCCTTTGCCGACATGGGTGGATAAGGTACACAATTCGGAAGGCAAGAGGCGGATCCCGCGCAAGGAAATATGGTGGTCTGAGATAATTGGCTTCATCTGTTGTCCAGTTCTTCTTGTGAAGGACCTGGAGGCTTCCCGCGTTGGTACATTCATGTCGCGTTATTGTCTTGTGACTGCGGATGCTCCTTAGATATGGATACCTGCCCCCTTTAATCAATTGTAGCCATGATGAGAATGTCTTTCACTGGCCCTGCTGGACTTAATCATTGAGACCTTGCTCTTGTCTGATAGTGAACAAAAGTCTCACTCGCTGCGTCTACGATATTAATACTGTGATAACATTGGCAACAAGGCTGCAGAGCTGCTTTGTGTGGTGTCCGCTCATCAACCCCACCCACCACCCTCTCAATATTTCCCCCTCAACTCACTCGGCGTTTAGATCAAACAGCAAATTCGTCAAGCCGCCATGCCTTCGGGATCATCTCAGATTTGTTTGTGATTTCCTTTGCAAATGGCAGGAAAATGAGGACTTTTCTCTGCTGTTTTGCCTTACCTAGATTGTCACAATTTCACAATGGCCTCCACCGTTACTGCAAGCCAAGATGCCTCAGCATACCAGCCACGGAATTATCAGCTTGAGATGCTGGAGGCTAGCGTGAAGGAGAATATCATTGTGGCAGTATGTTCCCTCATCCTATACTTGAATCTTCAGAATGGCAATGATAACAATCCTTTAGATGGATACAGGGAGTGGTAAAACGCATATGTATGTCTGCCTGTGCGGTCCTTGCCGGCTGTCGTTACTCCCCTCTCCCGTGCTGTACCGGGCCATATTTTGACAGTCAACTGTAGAGCGGTACTACGAATCAAGGCAGAGCTGGACATTTGCCCTCCAGATAAGGTATATTCTCATTGATTCCGAGCACTGCACTTGAAATTGTGCTGATCATTCCCTCTTCAGCTCGTCTGGTTCTTGGCCCCGACGGTCGCCTTGTGTATACAACAGCATGAAGTGATCGCGTCCAATTTACCAGCAGTGAGAACACGGACGCTCACTGGACTCGACAAAGTCGAATTATGGACCGAGCAGTCGATCTGGGATGCCGTTCTAAATGGTTACCGAGTCATTGTATCGACGCACGCGGTCCTTGCAGATGCCCTTAGCCACGGCTTCGTGAAAATGACTCAGCTGGCTCTGATCATCTTCGATGAAGGTATGTCTACAATCTGCGCTCTACTCATGGAAAGAATGGCGTTGATAAAGACAAACTGTAGCGCACCACTGCACGCGAAGGCATGCCGCAAACAAAATCATGCGGGACTTCTACCATCCGACTTTAACGAAATTCGGCCCCGTTGCTGTCCCTCGCATTATGGGCCTAACAGCCAGTCCGGTGGTCAGATCGAATCACCAGGAGCTCTTGTCAGTGCTGCCAAGCTTTTGCGATGTTTCTGGTTGACCTGCTGACTTGCCAACCAGAACGGTCGAATCCAACCTCGACGCGGTATGCAGAACACCACGCGTGCACCGACAGGAGCTCCTAAAATTCACCCATAGACCGCACTTGCAGCAGATTTGGTACACGCCGACTGATCCTACGGGGTTCAAGGGCGCAAATCAGACACTGGGGGCCCTTTACTACGCCTGGGAAACCTTGGACATCGAGGATGACCCCTATATAAAGCGGCTCAGAAAAAGTTCCCTTGACGAGGGAGCTCTGCAAAAAGCGCTCATGACGGGCAAAACGTATTGTCGGGAGCAGTTGAGAAGGTTCGTCGATCGCAGTCGCCATATCTTCGAGGAACTCGGAGAATGGGCTGCCGAGTACTACATCCACGCGTCCATCAAACAGCTCAGAGATCGCGTCTGCGACTCGTATATGAGCGGCGACTGGGACGAAGCCGAGAAAGCGTACCTAGTGGACTTTCTCTCGAAAATCCCGGCTTCAGAAATCCAGCTTGCGTTGAACGATCCGGATAGCTTTCGCATCTCTCCGAAGCTCGAATCTCTCCTCAACTTCCTGGACTCACTGGATGAGCCGGAGTTCTCGGGATTGATCTTTGTCAAGCAGAGGGCAACAGTCAGCGCCATGACTAGTCTTCTCTCAGTGCATCCTTCGACGCGAAAACGGTTTAGATGTGCGGCCTACGTCGGCTGGTCCAACGGCAGCGCCAGCAAGGACATTCTCGGCGATCTCTTGAATATGCAGTTGCAGCGCGATACACTGGATGATTTCCGCAGCGGCCGCAAGAACCTCATAATAGCCACGGATGTTCTCGAAGAAGGCATTGACATCAGCGCGTGCAGCGTCGTTGTTTGCTATGACAAACCGCCCAACCTCAAGTCCTTCGTCCAGCGCCGTGGGCGGGCAAGGCGGAAGCAGTCGACCTTTGCAATCATGTTCCCAACAGACGATGCCTCTGCCGATGTTTCCAAGTGGCAAGGTCTCGAACAGGCCATGATAGAGGCCTATCAGGATGATGAGCGACAGCTGAAAAGCGCCTCTGCATTGGAGAGTCTGGATGAGGAAGTCATGGAGCGACTTATTGTCGAGTCTACAAGGTATGGTTCTTTTCACTTCCCAATTTCCTTGAAGGTTCCAATAATGATTTCTTATTATCAGCGCTGTTCTCACAGCGGACATGGCCATGGCACACCTGCACCACTTCTGCGCCGTATTGCCTTCACAGCCTTATGTGGACGTGCGGCCCGTGTTCTCGTTCGAAACGAACGAGGATGGGCTTCTAAAGGGGACGGTAATCCTGCCCAGTTGCGTGCATCCGAAGGTCCGACGAACTGAAGGTAGAAGATGGTGGTGCACAGAAAGAGCAGCGATGAAAGAGACAGCCTTCCAGGCATATAAGGCTCTTTACGAGTTTGGCCTCGTCAACGATCACCTTCTGCCGTTGACGAAAAAGCCAGAACTAAAATCGCATGACTTGGGAGCTATGCCCTCGATATTGGAGACGGCAGAACAATATGATCCATGGATTGAATGGGCCTACTCATGGTCGTCGCCTGATATCCATCAAAGTCGGATCGTGGTGAGACTGAATGAAGGGGGAGGCGATGAGCTGTGTATGCGGTTGACGGGACCTACGTACTTACCGCCCCTCTCACCGATGACTCTGTTTTGGGACAATTCGACCACATTTACTGTGACCTTTGACGCAGCAGAGCGGGCGCCACTCGTACCCTTGAGCAGTGTCGAAGACATGAGGGCGATCACAGCACTCTATCTCCAGGCGACCAGCTCTCGGGCCTGCAGCTCCGAGCGAGATTTTGCGGCACTGTTCGCACCAGATCTGCATCATACAGAGCTGAAGGCGTGGCTGAATGCTTATGAGGGGAGTAACCCGGCCTTGGAAGTCTACTCGCGTAGCCACAACCCACTGCTCATGGGCGTGGTTCGGGATAATTCGCGTTACGGAGAACCATTTTTGTTCCGGAGATGGCTTGTCTCCGACCAGAACCCGTCATCTTCAGTCGTCGAGTTGGAATGCGATCCTTTTCCGCGGAGACGCAATCTCCTGCATCGGCAGACGCTGGCTAATAGCCGGGTGGATGTCGATGAAGAAATCCCCGAGTCTGCAGCCAAGAGCCGCATTGTCCCTGCAGATGCGTGCACCATCGATAGGCTTCCGTTCACAATGGCTATATTCGGCCTATTCATCTCCGTCATTGTAGAGCGATTGGAGATCGAGCTGATCGCAACCAGACTTAGAGAAATGATCCTGAGAGATGTCGGCTTTACGAGCACTGAGCACATCATTACCGCAATCACTGCGCCTGTCGCTCAAGCATTGACCAATTACCAGCGGTACGAGTTCCTAGGTGACTCGATCCTCAAATTCTCTGTTTCTTGCCAGTTGTTCTTTCAGCACCCGAACTGGCACGAAGGGTATCTGTCCGAGGGCCGGGACATGATCGTGCAGAATCCTCGTCTTGCCAAAGCCGCGCTGGACACCGGCCTCGACGCCTACATCATCACTAAGAGGTTCACACCGCGGAAATGGTCCGCGCCGCTGATCTCGGAAAAGTTAGACCGTGTGCCAGCCAAGCGCCAGATGTCGACGAAAGTGCTGGCGGACGTGGTAGAGGCGCTGATCGGAGCAGCATACATGGACGGCGGCCACGCAACCGCACAGGCATGCATCCGCCGACTCTTGCCCGAGATCAACCTCCACGAGGTGGACACTCGAACCGCAACCCGGAGTGTGGCTCCCGAGAGCGCCCGGCATATGCTGAACGAACGACTGAAGCAGCACATCGGCTACGCATTCGAAGACGAGTCCCTTCTCGTCGAGGCCCTCACCCACCCCTCCTGCGACTATGACTCAACAACCCAATCCTACCAGCGCCTCGAATTCCTCGGCGACGCAGTCCTCGACATGGTCATCGTCTCCGCGATGTTCAACCACCCCATCCAACGCCCGCAAGGCGACATGACAAAGATCAAGCACGCCGTCGTAAACGCGAACCTCCTCGCCTTCCTCTGCATGGAATTCGCCATCCCCGAAGAGAAACTCGACGTCGCGCAGACAGCCAAGGACTCCTTCGCCGTGACGTCCTCCCAGGAATCCGTCGAGCTCTGGCGCTTCATGCGCTACCGCGGTCAAGCCCTCAGCATCGCCCGCGACGCCTCGCTCGCCCGCCACCGCGCCCTCCGAGACGAGATCGCCTCGTCCCTGCTGCATGCCCCGCATTACCCCTGGCAGGCCCTCTCCCGGCTCAACGCGGACAAGTTCTTCTCGGATATCGTCGAGAGCGTCCTCGGCGCCATTTTTGTCGACTCCGGCGGTGACCTTGCGCCTTGTGAGGTCTTCGTCAAGCGGATCGGGCTGATGGCCTACCTGCGTCGGATACTGGACCATGGGATTGATGTTACGCATCCGAGGAGCGTGGCGCAGCAGTTGGCTAAGAGTAATATCCAGTTTGTGGCGCAGCGGGTTCTCGACGGGGAGGGCGGTGCGAGCTACAACTGCTCGGTTCGGATTGAGCAGGTGGAGGTGTTTGTTGTGACGGGGTGCTTGACGGCTGAAGAGGCGGAGGTGACCGCTGCGGTTGATTCAATTAAATTACTGACACAGAGGGCGCAGGAGGGTTCTACACCGTTGAATACGAGCTGAAAGTCCCAGTACTCCGAGACTTTGCGGAGATTCTGACACGTATAGACCACATGAGTGAATGCCATTTGATGATGTGACGCCCAAAGAATACCCTATGCTATAGTGACCGTAGGTATAAATATAGCTGAAGAACACAAATCCCCCGATCATCCTTTCCTCCTGGTCCCCTTTGCCCGTCCACGGCCCGTCTTGCTGCCACTGGCCTCGGGGGTCTCCTGCTCCTGTGGCTGCTGATCAGCTTCATCCTGAGATTCCACCCCGGAACTCGGCGATTCAACCTGCTCATCCTCGCTCGATGCGACCATCACCGCCTCGTCCGTCGCGTCACCTGCCGAGTGCGAATCCGAGTCCGGCTTCGCGACCGATTCCCACGCTCCGTCCGCAGATCGGGCTTGATTCCGGATCCCCGCGAGCACCTTCTTCGCCTCGCTCTCTTCCCCGTTCCATGCCCCGCAGCTTCCGCACCGCCAGCGGCCGAGCTCTTCCAGCGCCTTGACACCCGGCGGGGCTTGCCCGTTGACGAGTCGGCAGGTGGCGCAGATCAACGCAATCCGGTTCTTTGGTTGTGCCTCGTCCTCCCCGAGTAGGACATCTAGCAACCGGTCGTACCAGTGAGAGTGCTCGACATATTGCGGAGCGCTTGGAAACGCGTTGGGCGCAAAGCCGGGTTCGTCAAATGCAGGAGGGGGCGGTGGATGGATGTTCTCGGGTTGTGGCTGTCCTTGAATCGGATATGGTGGCGGAGATTGAGGCTGGCCGGGAGAGCGCACTGGCGATTGAGCCGGAGTTGGTCTTCGGATGTTGGCGGTCGGTGGGGGAGGAAGCCCGGTTCTCATGACGGGTTGTTGCGGGGTAGAAGGCTGCTTGCGTTTGGCGTCTGTCTTGCGTTTCTCGTCGCCGCCCTTGGGACGCGACGGCTTGGGTGACTCTCCGCCATACTTTTCCAGCAGCTGTTGAGTCGAGTTGTATTTCGTTGCGACCTTGAGCTTCTCGATAGTCTCCTCCCGCTGTTTCTGTAGATCATCGAGGTGTCGCTGGGTCTTGCTGATGCGGTAGTCAAAGAACTTGCTAGCTACGGCTCGGACAGCGTAGATCCTGCTCAAGTCAGACGTCATACAAGGACTCGAGCTTCTCCTGGGAGATTTTCGTACAGGACTGGGCCCCCAACGATGGCAGCGTATTCCGTCACACCCCAATTCTGCCAGCCGAGAACGAGTGCTAGGATAATCGAGTAAAGGAGGTATGCGAAGGTGGTGTAGAGAGTCCAGAGAGCCTTGAATCGACGGGCATGCTGGCGGTGATGGTCAAGTCGGTTCGTTGTCTGTGTTATCTTTGTGGAGAGGATTGAGAGGGCCTTTTCGAAGGATGCTGGAGAATTGTCTTCGCCCTGCGATCGTGCAATAGTCGTCAGCGCTCTGTCACTGCGCATTCCAGGAGGAGACACGGATAACTTACCTTCCAGGGCCACAGGGACACCATCACTGGCGGTTCCTGAATCGAAAGGAGGGAGCAGTATCAATAGAGATCGCAGGATACTACCGCAAAGTCATTCTGCAGCAGATAGAGGAAGGAGACCTCGAATTCCAAGGTAGAGGGTGATGGATGAAGAAGGTCTGGGTGTGTTTAGAGTGGAGGCTTGACAGGTTGCAATGACGACGGTGAGGAAGTTGATCAGCAGCTTCAGCACGGACCACCCCCTCGAACTCCTGTCTATTCCTCCCAACCCAACTGTCAACACTGCCAGCCATTCTGAGCTGGATTTGATGTTACGATCTGTCGCCTGAGCCAGAGTATTTATGCGCAGTGTAGAGAGGTATAGTTTGCCAACCTGTCTCGAGGTTTGAGGATAACACATGAGCCGCTGTTCTTATCAATTACAGTTTCATATCCATTACTGTACTGTATCCGTAGAGAGGTTACTCCGTAGAGGAATCTCATTCAGGATACATAATGTCATCCATAAGAAAGTTCGCTGCACTGGCGAACTCAATGATGCATTTTATTTTCTAGGACAAAGTACCTCTCATAAGATCAGTTAAGAAAAAGCCAACAACAGCGCCTTCCTTGGCTTCAAATGATTGCAGACACCTCAGGCATCTTGGCTACCGAAGTACAAATTGCCCTAACTAGATTAGGGCTCGGTCTGCTTTAGAATTAGCGCGGCCCACCCGCCACAACCTGAATGTTCTACCTCCACCTAATTCTATTCTGCCACTCCACAAAATCTTCCCTCTTCAGCCAACGAGAAACATTCTTTACCGACCCAAATTGGACTTCGTCTTATCAGTCTTCCTTCTCTAGGTAAGGATCTACTTTTCTAGTCCCGTTCTTGGCTCCAGGTTTCTTTAGCTGCGTGCGTAACAGAACCATGTCTACCCACTCGACCCAAATGGATGTCGACAATGCTCCAGCTCAATCATCCCCAGTGAGACAACGTTCGACCACAGCGATATACCATGGTTCCCCGCTACCAGCAGATGCCCCTTCTCTACCTCCTCCAGATGACAGGGAAGCTCTTTTGCTGGAACTTGGCCAGGCACTTGGGACGCAGGCTGTACCCGCGTCGTTTTGGGCCTGCCTCCAAGTAGCGGACTTATCAGCGTTAAGGGACTTTCATCCAAGAAGCTCAAGCGGCACCACGCTTACGCAAAATGTTATCCGACGCCTTCTACGCGCTTCCCCGCATGTGGCGTCAGAACCCACCGAAAGATCGTGGCTCATCATGTTCATCTTCGTCACGAGAATCGAACCTTTCTGATGCTGTTCCCCGTTCCAGATCAGCTAGAAAAATCGCTAAAGAACGCGATGGAGGCAAGTGCGTAGTCACTGGACGTCAGGAAGTCCAAGTTTGTCACATTGTCCCCCATTGCTTGTTAAAGAAAAAGAAGCCTACAGATCTCACAAGACCTATACCTGACCTTTGGAAGTTGTTGTCGCTGTTCTTTGACAATGAGCATGTCCTCCAATGGAAGAACGCAATCTTCCCAGACCCCGACAGCATCCCAGAAAATCTCATTTGTCTCTCCAGCAGTGTACATGAGGACTGGGCGGACGGATATTGTGCGTTCAAACCACTTCGTGTGTCTTCTGACAGTCGGGAAATGGAGTGCGAATTTCATTGGTTGCCTCACAAGCCCCATGGGCCGACAGACAAGGTGGATCTTTCAAGACGCCCGTCATCGACCACGGGTCTCGATCAGTCCGGGGGCAGGTTTTCCTACACTTTTGAAGGTTGTCGGATTCAATCTGGGCGCCCGTTCGTTCTGAAGACGAGCAACCCAGTCACTCACCCCCTGCCCAGTTTCACGCTGTTACAAATGTCGTGGAAGTTGACCCAGATCGTGGCCTTATCTGCGGCCGCAGAGGACCCAGACCCAGAAGACGATGACTACGAGTCGGAGACCTATAACAAAGAAGTCATAGACAGATGGATGGCAGAGCCCTGAGGCTTTCTCTCAGTTCGGCATCCACTACGCACTCTCCGCTGAAAACAAGGACAAACACAGAGGCTGCTCAAGCGTCAGCCCAAGAGCCTGCCGAGATTTTCCATGATGTTTGAGCGGCTGAGGTGGAGACAGAGGCAGGCACTGCAGAAGTGTCCTCCTTACCTTTGATGGCGCTGCAATATGCCCTGGTTACCTTTGATGGCACTGCAATGTGTCCTGATTAACTTTGAAGGCGCTGCAATATGCCCTGGTTATCTTTGAAGGCGCTGCAATATGCCCTGGTTACCTTTGATAGCACTGGAATGTGTCCATTACCTTTGATGGCACTGCAGTGTCATCTACACTAATTTATGGACAAAAGTCCTGCGCAAGTAGGTGCCTGGTCGTCATCTCTGATGGCGGCCTCCAGGCCTCCAGTGATAAGCTCACACCTCACCGTGGTGCTGGAGTCTAGTAACCAGTATATGACTATAGACTGGCGAAGCTAAGATGAGCTTACTCTTGTATGTCAAAATAATATCATACCACTGTAGTACTAGGAAGCATTTGTTTTTGAGTTTAGACGTTTCATGCTGCGCTCGTTCTTTATATGCTCCGGACCAACGAGATTCCCACCGGGTCCATTATTAGAGATACTTTAGCTAGTGGAGTGCTCAAGATGGTCTCTTCAACTTCGCGATACGGCGCACCTGTAGTCGCTCGATGTCGAGTATGTGGGCCTAACTTTCTGGCTTAATACATATCGACAAAAGCATCACTGCCAAGCCACAATCTCCAGGGGAAAACCACAGACTAGCTTTGTAGTCGCGCATAAGATGCATCGAAGATCTGCACAGCGCAGATACCGAATAGAGAGATGGTTAATTAACGCCACAACCAAACTACAGAAGAAAACCATCAAATGCATGCAGAGCTATCATTGCCCAGCGACATGATATGACAGGCTTCTCATCAATCAGTGACGCGTGATATGGATGTATTCCTCAGCTGGGTATATGTGAGGCAAAATCAATCAAAATGACAAAATCGAATTCAGAGAAAGATGGAAAACTCCTTCGGAACTTCTGGATCCCTCGTGGAAACAAACCCACAACACCTCCGCTCATGATTGATGACGACAACTGACAATTCCACAAATGAGACCCGTCGGAACGAGTTGCTGAGGCTAGGTGCCGATGATGATGTGATGAGACGATAAAAGGACAGGAAAAAAGTTGTAGAAGTTCAAAGTTCTTCATGGCGTTTGAACCAGCCTCCCAACTCCCAATGGCCAGGTTGGTAGGTGGCTGCATTGCGGATGTCATGGTTCTGAAGACCGTCGAAGAGAACACCCAACCAGTTGAAGTTGATGGGTTCCATGATCCACCCGTCAAAGCCGGCTTCAATGTACAGTTGTGCGTCTTTCTCAAGGAGCGATGCTGAGACAGCGAAGACGGGTACGCGACCATTCTTGCTGGCTTTGTCAGACAGCGGGATTTCAAATCCTCGCTCAAACTGGCGGATCATCCGAGTAGACTCTATGCCGTCGACAATTGGCATCTCACTGGGATATCATGGCCTGAATGCCTTACAGAGGAAAAGAAGTTAATTACCTGAATATCCATCAGGACAACGTCGATCTTATAGGGTCGTCCTCGGCAACGAGAAGGCGCAGAGTAGTCGGCTCAGCATTGGGGGCAGGCGCTGAGGATAGTTCCGCCGTGCTTGGCAACTCTGCGGAGGTCTCACGCTGGCTTGGCAAAGCTTTGGCCGGAGGTGAGGGTGGCCGCTCCACGTCTTCTGGCGGAATGCGTATCGCTGTCATTGGAACTCCAGAGTGGGTAATGGGTTCCTGGCCAGGCGGAGGTGGGGAGACCGGTGCCGCGCTCGGAAATGCAAAGTACCAAAGGTGGTATTTAAGTAATAATGTAAGATTGATTGCAAAGAACTATATAATAGTAAATGAGTATCCTTATATATCCAGCCCTTCATGGGTCCATGTTTTATCCTGGGTAGTCCTGATTATACCATAGGTAGTTTCTGATAGCCTACTGGCTGTTATCAGTGTTCCTTCCCCCGCACTAGAGTGTTGCGCCTAAGGACTTTGTAACAGGAAGGCACGACAGTCATAACCACAGGATGACGATTTCTAAGGAGGGATACCCCTTAGCCCCTAGCCAGGCTATCCTGACCAAAACATTTCAGGACCCCATCATCATTTCCGATGATATCATCTGTTCACTATTGTCAATAGCCATACTAGTACTGGTGATTGATATAGAGACTTACTTGTATCAATTTGAGTAAGGTGGCGGCCTCCATTTGAATCTTGACAAGTGGCATAGAGGATAGTTTTCTTAAAACCACCAAAAGATACATCTTCACAGCTCCGACTAAAATCACCACTGTAGATATGTGTTAGCAAGAGAGATTAAGTTAAGAAATATAATAAAAAAGGAAGTAGGTAACTAGGCGAAGAGGGAGTAAAGAGGTATAGAGTTATAATTATAGATAGTGAAGGAGAGACCTTACTTGAGCCGGCCAATGAGGTTCTGATTATCATTGGTAAAACATAAATCCAGATTGATTGAGGCACCGCTGACGTCTCCAGACGTCCTTAGGCAATGGGCATTAAGGAAATAAGGCCAACGAGAATGAAGATCAGATTTAAGTGTAAAATCTGTGCAAGTGTCTCTAATAGGGGCAATTGCAACAACTTCAAGAGCAAAGTAGCTCAAAGCTGAAAAAGCAAGGATTAGTAAATTAATAAAGTGCATAGTATGGGTTGAAAGAAACCAAAGAGTCTTATTATCAGTTAGTTAATACAGATGAAGTAGTTGAATATGATTTTGAAGGGGGGAGCACAGTGTCCTTTATAGAATTAATGTCAAAGCCAATTTAAAAAACCAACTTATTGCCAGTTAGTATAGTTATATAGTGATTGGCTCATGTCTAGTAGCAGCTTTATTACTTTATACTACATTTTGCACTGCATTAATAACATACGGCGGAAAAGCCCCGAAAAGGAAGGCACAGTCTGAAGGTAAAATTCAATTAAATTACTGCATCCTTCCTTATCTCGCTAGGGGGCATGCAGTTCAGCAAGGTCTTGGGAAAGTTTGACAAGGTCTCAGGGTTGTTTCTAATATATTAGCTCAGCAAGGTTAATCGGTAAGCGAGCGGCCATTTCAACCAAGCAGCCACTTTTCCCATTCGATTCCAACGCGTTCAATTCGAAGCTATCCAAACAGCTACTATGCCACCAAAATTGCGTCAAACCTCTGCAAATTTGGTGGAGCAAGAGGGAAGGATTCTCCTTGCAATATCTGCTCTTAAGAATGATCAAATTCACACTGTTTCTGAAGCTGCATGTGTTTTTAATGTCCCCCGCACAACTCTTCAACGACGCATAGATGGCCATGCCTTTCAACCTGAGGCACGCGCAAACAGGCATAAAATGACACAGAATGAAGAGGAATCACTTATTAGATGGATTCTATCTATGGATCAACGTGGAGCGGCTCCCCAACCATCCCATGTGCGAGAAATGGCGAATATCCTGCTTGCGCAGCGTGGTTCAACTCCTACCCAGGCTGTTAGAGAGAAATGGGTATATAACTTCATTAATCGGCATGGTGAGATTAAAACCCGATTCTCTAGGCGCTATAATCACCAGCGTGCTAAATGCGAAGACCCAAAGATCATCCTGGAATGGTTCCGTGTCCAGATCACAATAATGCAGTATGGGATTACACCTGAAGATATCTACAACTTTGATTTATTATTATTATTATATTAATTTCATTCATGCTTCTGTCAGCCCTGTCGGCCGAGTGGCGGCATGTCTTTGACTGGCGGCTGGGTAAGCCGCTGCTATCTTACATACACTAGATCCACGGTACGTCTAACTGTCCCTAAGCTCCTGTAGATACGCCTAGTATATCCGTAACGCCCATTGCTTCCATTCCCGCGTCTAAATAATCTAGTCACCCTAAGGGGCGTCTAGCATAGTGTCCTCCCTCATTAAATAAGCCCTGCAAGCGAGCAGTGGCGGTACGCAGGTTAGGGGTCGCCAGCCTTAGTGCTAACCTGGAATGTGTCTGTCAGGCCCTGGAACTGGCCTAGGAGCCGTGTAGCAATCATGAATTGGGCAGCTTGCTGTACTGATTTAGATTCACAGAGTAGGTGAGTATAATTAGTCTTCCATAACCCCCGCTAGACTGTGCGGAGCCAGAGCTCTGAGTAGGTTAGGCAGGTGATTAGTATATGCTGAACATCCTGACAGCCAAGGCCGCAGGCGTAGTCTACCATAGACATTGCCCTGAAGGAGCCGAGGTAGCCCGTAAGGGCGATCTTGCTGGTCTGCATCTAGATCAGGACTGAGCTGGCTGCGCACTACAGGCCTGTATGGAGCTAGAGCACTATGCAGCTTAGGGCTGTGAAGAGTGAAGACCCTAGATCAGCTTATCAAGGGGTGTGAGATGGCAATGATTCAAATCATTTAATATCCCTACTATATGACGATTCGAATCCCTACTATATGATGATTTTTCTATATTACACCTAGTCTATAGATTGTAGGGGGTATTAAATACAAACCTAATAAAAGTTGAATAAGGTTAAAATATATAGATCTAATTAGAGACCTTGCTGAGCTAATATATCAGGAATGTTTAATAAGGTCTTAAGGTTGCCCTACATCCCCTGAGACCTTGCTGAACTGTAACCCTCTGAGATTTGGCCGTTGGCACGCCCAGCCCGAACTATTTGCTGATGACGACCCTTCGGGCAGAGCAGTTTTTGAAATCGACTACGCTAGTAAGGTTTCGATATGACTAAGAATTTGTATGTAAGATTGAAATCAAATGAAGGTCTGATTCTTTTCAACGAGTGACTATCTAGGCCATATTTATAGCCAAAAATGAAGGCATTCAGATTCGAAATGCTTCTGCATCGGTGATATCGAATTTATAATCATGATTCTGTAGATTTCTGGTGTCTTCGCGATCGTATACCGGAAGGTTTATCGAAGGAATGGCCGAATTTCTCCATCCAGTAAGCAGTAATCTAATTCAACAGCAGTCACCTGACTGGATTAGGGCTCCGTGCCCCCTCCCGTCAGGCTGTCTCCCTGCACTGGGTCAATCATTCCTTTTGTTTCATGGTGCACTGTATGGATGTCATCAAATTCACTCAGGCTCACACTGGCAAGTCTGCCAAGGCCCCCTGGGTCAAAGGCTTTGCTTAGCAAGCCCTCACCCTAGTCAGGAAGCTGCTAGATAGCTAATTCCGCGATGCCATAGCCAGTGATCATGGCATGAATAGTGTAGAAGCTAGTGAGCATGGCTTAGCTACTTCCTCAGCCATAACTCCCAGGGCCCAGGGGGTCCTTAGCTGGACCTAACAGGTACTAAGTAACCCATCTTTAACCACCACCTTCCTCCCCCTCCTCCCTCCCCCGGCCGCACCCCCCCGCAATGACAAGAACCACACCTGGATCTAGTAGCGCGGGCATGGCCACGGCCCAGGAGCTAGCCCATACAAGCAAACTACCATCACGGCAATTGTGGGTGAGATCCAGGAGATTTCCACCACAGTAGCCTCCCTGGCCTGGCCAGCGTGCAGGTGGCAGGGCCCTAGGTGCTTTGTAGTGGTGATCTTAATATATACACCCATCTCAACATTGGACTTAGTCTATTCTCAAGACTGATCTAGGACTGTTTCTTGCTATGTTTAGAAACTCTTGCGCGGTTCCAGATGGCTATTTTAAGGTCTCTTGTCATATGGGTTTCCAGCCTATTTAATCTCCATAAGATGTCCCTGACGGAAGAAGACCATGAAATCAGTACCACTGGGTGATAAAGGCACGTAGAGCATGTGGGAGATGTGCTTGAACCCAGGGGGATTTTGGTCGGTCGGGACGGTATTGATCAGTTTGCGGGCTTGGAGCCGTGATGTGTAAGACAGACGTTCGATATTCCGCGACACAGTGTCGCCAATCAACCGGCACATTTTTCAAACCAGAAAGGAGACTCGCATGCCGTGAGTCCCATAGGTGTGACATGAGATGAGACCCCACAGCTCGTTGAAGCCGCTGATGCTGATTGACATAGAAGCACGCACGCCCATATTTGCCAGATATTTGAGGTGGATGGGCGACATTGCACGCAGGTAGGAATGCGTCATGTCTACAGGAGTTTGCAAGTCCTCCAGAGTCCGGCAGACCAAGCGCGACGTGACCTGATCGCGATCATACAGCAATCGGACTTTGTTGATTCGATACAAGTCGCGCGCTTGCTTCGGGATATCAGAGGCTGGAAAGCAGAGTCCTTTGTACAACTCGACGCTCGCTTTGGGATCAACCAGTTCAGCAACAACAGTTTCGTTCCAGTCGGTATCGAACTGATAGATCAGCACACGGTGGAAACCAGTCAATTCTTTCACCAAACCAGTGGCCGTGTTTAACAAGGAATCCAACGACTTGGCACGACCCAATTGATCTTGGATCTGAGACAAAATGCTAAACACTTCCATTGCAGCGGCCTCGCCTCGTCTCCGACGCGCGTTTTGTAGCACTCGCAGGGGTTGACTCATATTAACAGTGCTGTGCTCGAGTTGCTCTGGCGTCGGTTCGACTCCAAGAGTATCGGTCGGTGTCACCGGGGTGATCAGACCAGAAACACTCAAGGGATTGATTTGGTCTTCCTCTAATTTAAACTCGCAGATGACCAACTTTGAGTCGGCTGGGCTGAGATGGGCGGCGCACCAGAATCGCCGAGGTTTACCAGAAGGCAGTTTCACAGACAAAAGGAAAACCTCGGGGCCATCGACGGAAGGGTCGTATCCATCATCGCGGACGAAATCAAGATGATCCAATAGATTTTCTGTCTGATCTTCATCCAAAATGTCACAGAAGTTTGGTAATGCACAGAGACACTTGGGTGAATACCCAAGGATGACCTCGGAGTTCTCGCTGGCTACATGGACTGCCAACTTCCCGTCAATTTCCTCCCGCAGCACAATCAAACACCCAAAACTCTGCACCGCACCAGGGATGCGGACCGGTTCGTCTTCGCATGCTTGATACGAGTCATTGGCTCTTCCAGTGATGACTATATGACCACCATCGGTCACTACATGACGAAATCGGGCAGTAACAAGACCATGGTCGGGATCGGCCTCTGTATCCTGGGTCTTGGTCAGAGCAGAGCCCGGAACCGGCGCGTGACTGAGGCCGTGAGGATTAGACGATGAACGTGCAGTATCCGGTGCTGACGGAGAGGGTTCAGTAGCGGCAGGTTCACCTGTACTTGTTTTCGTTTGCGTTCGTATCTTATCCCAGGTCTCGGCATCGATGATAGACCATTCTCGCGCTCCGATGGCGGGTGAGCTCAAACTACTCTGCGTATGCTGTTGCGACTGAGTGTCCGGGTTGGACATCAGTTCAACTAGAAGGGGAGGCGGATCATAAGGAAAGCAATCTCATCTCATTTCTCATTCTCAATCTCAATCATAACTAAAAGAGGCCGTTGAGGGATCAACGGAGACGACGGACCGGATCGGGTACACTCGGTCTGTGCTCTCGAAGCTTGTGGCACGCCCCAGGCCTGAGTTCGTTGTGTAAGTGACGGCGCCTTCCTCTCCTACAGCTCCTGACGCTGTTTCGGCGGGATCCTCGTCAGTCTTCTACCTCGTCGGAGAGGAGGCATTGGCTCTCGACGCCATGCTGGACGACAACTTGAAAAACGAAACGCAGCGACCCGACGTGACTATACCATCATTTGGCGAATGGGTTGTTTGGTTGGCAAGGCCCCAATCACGTCGACCTCGGTTTCACGTCCACTTCATCAATCCAGGCCAGTTCCTGCACCTCGTCACAATATCTACCGTTGAGACTGATCTGGCTCGAAAGGCAGCCAGAAGGCGCCGATGCAGTGGATTCCGGGTGTGAATCCTTGTGGAAAAGGTAAGAAAAAACCGTAGTCGCAGAGGCCCGGCTGAATGCGGGGCAGGTGGGAGAAGCTCTGAACATGACAGAAAGGAACAGTTAGCGACGGTTAACAGAGTAGGTGGGTGAGATAGCCCGTATCAATACGAACAAGATCCGAGTAGAAGCATATATTGTACGATGCAACCAAAGACTTCAAAGAGGGCTCCAATGCGCTGCGTTTTGCGGGCAACTGCCCCAGTGTCCCGCCATCGAACCAAGCTGACGGAATTGCTTAGTCGATACACATTGGCAGTGGCAGATGGACTACTGAAATCCCCTAGTCATGAAAATCTAGGTCATAGTACTCCGTACGGAGTTGAATTGTTGCCAGCTTGCCAGGACCCATTGTCCGTACGATAGTTGACAGTGGAAGAGGGAGAGATCCCACTTTTAGCAGCTGCATGTCATCTAGGTACCTTATGATTCCGGACCCTCGGAGCTTGGCTATCCAATGATCGCTCTGGAGCCTTCCTCTTGCGGTTAATGCCTGAGGCGCCAGTTTGCATATGAATAACACCTCGGTAGCTAGAGATATGCCTGAGGTGTCCGCAATTTATCCCCAAGCGAAATTTGAAGCCAAGAAAGGGTCTGATGAACGCCTCAGGCACCCCTTGAGTCGCTTGGGGCGCAGCACACCCAGGCGTCGTTGGCCTGCATCTCAACCTGACTCTCCGTCCTAAAAGCAGTATATCATCGAATTAGCCAGTGCGGCAAACTTTCTTATGGATGACATCATGCACCCCCGAAAGAGAGTCTCCTACGTTCCTTTCTACGGATACACTAACAGATATGAAACACTGGGATTGATAAGAACGGCACCACAAACGTATTGATGACAGCCACTAGAGTAGCCTTTGTCTATATTGAATACTGAACGCCAAATCACCCCGTTGACTTCGCCTCCCCATACGCCGACTCGCGCTGCAATCGCGCCGCCTGGTCCTGCACCGGCCGAGCATCCATGTACGTCCGCATCTCGACCGCGACAAACCCTCCCTTATCCTCGTCATCGCCGTCGGACTGAGAGCCTTCCCTCTCCAGCTCGAGAACGTTAAACTCCCGCACCCGCACCTCGAATTCATCCGGGTCATTACGGAAGACGGTGCCGCTCGTCGCCTCGAACATCACCGTCCGGGTATCGGTACCGGTATCGCTATCGCTCCCTGTGTCTGTTCGTGCGATATCCCATGCCTTGTGGACATCGTGGTGGAAGTGCCGGATATGTCGCTGGCGGACGTTTAGGAGGCCGACGACGTCTGTGCCTCTGTTTGGAGGGCCGCTGCCGACGAAGACTCGGGCGTCGGGGTGGATGAAGGGGGAGACGGGGTTTGCGTTTGGATCGAGGGTGTCTAGGGCGGGGAGGAAGTGTTTGAGGAACTGGAGTCCTGGGGATGCGGTCGAGGGGATTGACTCATAGGGTCCTTCGTGGGTGTAGACTTGCTGCATGGTTGGTGTAGGTTGGTCGTAGGTTCGGTCTAGTTACTGACAAGGCGTGTGAGTTGTGGTGGCTACGGAGTGCCACCTGTGTGGCGTTGCACAGGTGCATCGCCGCTCTACCGTAGGTAGGTGACCGCAGGAACGAAATAACATATTCATGGATTATGGGATACAGGACTCGTATCAGGCTCATATCTACAAGGTTGGCAATGATATACAGTAATATACATCTGCGAAGCAATGTACATGATGTGCCAAGCGCATGCTTTCCAAGTCGTGTCCAAGTCTTTCACAGACAGTGCAGTGGACAGTACAATAGATGGTACAATATGAGGAAGCGTTCCTGGAGGTGTACAGGTTCGTACTTGCCGAAATCGTACATGACAGCTAAGCTCGACGCAAGATCGACGGCAAAGCTTCATACTGATGGGGTCGGCCCGGTGCAGGCGGCTGCTTGAAATCTCAGTCTGGCTGGGCCAGGAATGATTGCAAGCTGCGGCCGATACCAATAATCCAAAATCTGGATGTACTGGAAGAGGACACCGTCCTACACTGTTTGAAAGGTTGAGACACATTTAGTCTGTATTTTCGAATGGTTGATAATATCATGTCCAGTGTCATGGAGGTTCGGTATGTTCAAAGTGTCGACTGTTCCGCTCGGATCGAACAAGGCTGTCGAGTGAGATTGCATCCCATGGGCGTGAAGATGTTCGTTGATGGACCGGCGCCGCGTGTGTGACATCGCCATTGATTTGAGATGGGTCGACAAAGGTGGGATACTCGTCGATGTCGGTGGTACTCGAGACTTGAGGAGCATGGACGAGAGAGACAAGCTTCCTCAGTACACCAAACTCGAGCTTGAGCTTGACGCTGTATACCGCCGCCTTGATGGTCACCTGAAGTGTGTAGAGACCGAGGTACTCCAAGACCAGGAGAGCCACGTCCAAGAGCACCATTACAAGATTGATCGCGATCAACTCATACATGATCTTGTTCCGGTTCGCTGCTTTGTCCGGCCGCAGCCGAAGCAACCTGACGGTCTCCACGATATAGATTCCAGAAATGAACATCTCCTGCGCTGCGAACCAGGAAACTTGCATGCGCTCCACAACATTGTATCCTTTGATAACGGGCAGCGTGCCAACGTAGACGGTCAGATAGTTGAGAACGGTCGTGGGAATTAGCAGGACGATGGAGTCAATGATGATAAGGTAAAGCACGCGCCGAAGGAGTTTCTGATTCTGCACCACCAAATGAAGTCGAGAGTACAACACAAACGACTGGCCGGGCACCATGAAATAAAAGCCAATAGTGGCAATGGAGATTGCGAGGCCAATGGGCCCAATACGGAAGAACTGCAGCAGGTGACCAATAGCATGGGGAATGACCCCAAGTACACCCGACAGTAAAAGACTCCAAAAGTAGAGGCCGCTGTAGCGATTGAACGTAAGGAAAATGAGAATCACGAGCTCAATGGCATTGTAAAGAGCGATCGAGTTGAACACCACCACCAAAATCCGAATGGCCAGACTGCGGATCTCGGGGTTGGCCCCCACACCCTCAGGAAGCTCAGTAATGGAGTTCAACATGGTGAAACGAGAGCGGTGTTCGTAAAGAGCGTTGTAAGACAGATTGCTGAGAGGGAACGACGAAGAGAAACGACGCCGGCTAAGTAAGTCACGGCAAACGAGGCGACGATATCCAGGAAAGTTGTTTCGCCAGAATTTCGGGTATCACAGGTTGGTTTACAATCGTCAAGTAGAGCGCCATAGTATTTTCAGAGTCACCCTCTTCAGATCGAATCTCGCGATTGTCCAGTCTGTCATAACCAAGTCGCTGATGGCCTTGTTTCAACGGTCACTGCTCGCACTTGCATCTCCTGTGGTGACCGACGCTGGAGTAGACTGCAAGTCGAAGAGAGACCTCAATTGACCAACCGATCGAACCGCCAGGGATAAAGGCTGCGAAGGCTAGGTTTCCTGGCTATGGGAATGGCCTTCCGAATTGCCGAATAACGGGATAACGCGGTGGCGGCGGATCCCCTCCTGCAAAAAAGACTGATGAAGAGCGGATGTAGAACAACAAAGAGACGCTGGCTGGTGAGGGAAAGAAAATAAATAAGCATAAGAGAATGAATGGGGAAGGTTCAGGAGACGAGAAAGAGAAAGGACGTTAAAAGGAACGAACGCATGGGCCGCGTGGGGTCTGGGGTTCGAGAGCCAACTTTTTTCCCTGCTAATATTCTCGCCCTTGAGGCGATTCGATCATTTTCCCATCGAGACCGCAAAAATTATGGGGAAGAATGGGATGGCGGGCTGGCACTAAACCCGATAAGGTATAATAAATGCCTGGTGTAGCCTGAGGCAGCAAAAACCCACATAGCGAGGTCGGCAAATCGTTGAAGAGAATCCCGAATGGCTCGCTATGAACCTGGCGACCGGAAGACGCGATCCAATGGAAAGTTCTCGCTTTCATCTGTCAGCTCGTTGATTTGCCTTCATTGGTATGGTATTCTGTCATCGGTTCCGTGGTGGCGGGTGCCCAGTGTATGAGGTCCAGATGTTGTGGCCTTTGAGCAGTCCACGGTTCCCTCGAGTCGGCCGAATCAAAAGTCATTTTGCTGTGGAAACGCGGTTGTTGATTGATCAAAAAAGCAGTAGCAAACTTTTGAGCCACTTCAAGAAGTCGCCCGAGATGTCGAGAGCAAGACTGCTGCCATTAACGTGGAGTCGTGGACTCTCAGTGAGTGGCCTGAGTCAGGTGACCTCCGAGGAGATACAGATCCGGATCTCTTTGCAGGTGACCGTTTGGGAAAGTGGTTGTCTGACGCAGTGACGCCTCCTTGACTTTGCGAGGACAAATCTGGATCTCTGCTGGTTCAATAATTGGAAGCCTCGCAAATCTACAGGGGTACTCCACTTGGCAAAGTGTCCACTCTTCTCGGGTTCTTTGCCTAGTTCGGTGAGGATGACCCCGTACTAACAGTCTGTCGGGTCCTAAGCATATCTAGATAGTGTTGAGCGATGCATTCTCATTTCATGATCCGTTTTCTATTATGACCGGTGAGACAATTACGATCCTTAATTCACGTCAGAAGCACCATGCATCTACGGCTACCCAGGTCGCAAGATCTTCCCTTGATTGCAGATCCTGCCCCCGGCGGAAAGAGTATCATGCCGATTATCGCTAGAGCTTCCTGCGCAGACTCCGCTCCAAAATTCTGTCTCCATGCTGGGTCTTCATCATTACGGTCGAGGATGACTTGCCGGTCGCGGACAGCGCCGAACTCTCACCCATTAGTTACGGGATAATGCTAGGAACGCATTGAGGCGGGAGCAGAGAAGCCCGGGAGGTAATGGAGGGAGACAGAGGAGACATGATGGTAGAAGGTTTGTTTAATCGCACTTGATCCAAGAACACAAACAGCAGAAGAACATGACTAATTTCCAGCTCTGTCACTTTCAGTTCTAGACAGTTCCTACACCTCACCTATCTCTTCTCCTGTCTATATCCGACCGCAGTGTCGACAAAGCTATTCTCTCGCTTTATGGAGCTATGCTGTAGCTGTTCTGGCAGTTCGTGCCGAATATCAACGGCGAGGAATTGGTCGAAGCTTGATAAATTGGGGTCTAGGCCAAGCTCGCCGGGAGAGTACGCCTGCTGGCCTCGGAGCCAGTGCCAGAGGAACATGGCTTTACGGGACACTGGGGTATGAGACTGAATGGAGTAGATACACCTTGTGCAGGGCATTGTAATCCTTGCAATGCTCTGGCACATTTCAGCCGTCAACAAATCAGCGGGGCTCGGAACCCCAACCCACGGAGATCAGTTCCGGCGTCGATGCATATTCACCCACCGACAATGAACCGGTCATAGAATAATTTTCGCTACGGTCGCTGTCGAGCTCTGGCAACTTTATACTTTGAGATACTTTGTCTTGATTACAACTGTTGGCTGACTGGAGTTGAACGCTGAAACTACACCACAGATCGCCTGATAGCTACCCCTATCGCCGATCGAATTTTGAAAATCTGGCATTCTTCCCTTTGTTGCTGAAGGATTTTTTCTTTCTCCTTTCGATTTTTGCATTCTGCAAATCTTTGCGCTCTTATCCTTGCGTCACTGAGGCCAGCTTACCCCTTCTTTGGTGAACAGCTTGGCGGGGTTCCTTTGTCTAAGCATAGAGTATGGGCTCTGAGGCAACCTGGGACTTTATCATTGTCGGCGGTCAGTCTTGATATCTCTTGTTTGGCTGCGTACTGTAGGGTCTCCTTTAAGCGGACTTGGCATAGGCGGCCCCACCGGCTGTGCTCTCGCGGTCAATATAGATCGCTCGACAACCCGTCCTCGAGCCCTGCTTTTGGAAGCAGGCGTGCGGGGTGATGACAAGTCCTTGCATGTGGATGGTCAGCGATGGAACACCTTCCTGAACAAAGAGGTGAACTGGGGATATAAGACCGTACCTCAGGAGAACTGCAACGGCCGTCAACTCGACTACTCACAAGGCAAAGTACTGGGCGGTACCACTGCCATTAGCTTTTCAGTCTTCACCGTGGGGTCTCGGGACGAGTATGACGAGTGGGCGACCGTTGTGGGAGACGAGTTGTATAAGTGGGATCGCATGCAGCCGCGATTTCGACGCTTGGAAACTTTCGACAGCACAATTTCAGAGCCGAAGAACGCAAAATATGCTGGTCCGAAATCTTCAGATCATGGATCCCAAGGTGCTCTGCGAGTAGGCTTTGCTTCAGAGTGGGAGCAAGACGTACCCTTGATGCTGGATGTTTTCGAACAAGCAGGCCTTGTTCGTAATCCTGATCAGAACTCGGGCAATCCGATCGGAATGGCTCTGGTTGTCAATTCAGCCCACAAAGGAAGGAGAATCACTGCAGCCGATCTGCTGGGCGCGGCACCGGAGAATCTAAAAGTCATCACAGAGTCCCCAGTGCACAGGGTTGTCCTCGACGGGAAGAAAGCGATCGGAGTGGAATGCAATGGCAAACAATGTAAGTCTTCCAAATTTTACCTTTCAGGTCTTAGGGTATCGACTAACAAGAGTGTCTCTGTACAGATCACGCTTCCAAAGAAGTCATCGTCGCCGCAGGTGCACTTGGTTCCCCGAAGATCTTGATGCATTCTGGAATCGGCCCTGCCGATCAACTTGAAAAATTCCGGATATCAGTTGTTGAGCACCTTCCATCAGTGGCTCAAGGTCTTAAAGATCATTTTAATGTTCCTCTCTGCTTCCAACGGAAGCCAGAAACGAATGATCGAAATGCCTTCTTCGGCGATAATGCCACCATGGACCGAGCTATGGCGCAGTGGATGAAGGACGGAACAGGGCCATGGTCACGCTACTCGTGTCAGTTCGCAGCTGGCTTCTTCAAATCAGACAATCTCCTTGCGTCGGCAGAATTTCAGGCGCTTCCGCCATCTGTTCAAGACTTCCTGAAGCGGGGGAGACGGTGCCACACTACGAGTTCTTGACTTATTTCCCTATGCATCTCGTCTTTCCCGGGGTTGTTAAAGACTACAGCTATATCTGCCTGGGGTTGTTTCTCCTGAACGAACAATCCAGCGGCGAAGTCCGCCTCCAGTCGTCGAACCCAGACGACCCGCTGTTGTTTGATCCCAAGTTCCTTTCCCATCCCTTTGATCGCCGCGCTTGTATCGAGATCCTTCGCGACGCACTCCAAGTGACCAAGCACGAGTCATTCCAGAAAGACACCGTGGCCCCAATGGGTGTGCCGTCGTCCGAATCCGACGATGACCTTCTCAACTTCTGGAAGAACAACCTCAGTTCGGTCTGGCACATGATGGGGACAGTCACGATGGGCAGACCCGGTGACGCGAAGGCGGCAGTGGACAGTCGATTCCGCGTGTTCGGCATCGAGAATCTGCGCGTGGCGGACCTGAGCGTTGTGCCAGTTCCCCTGAACACCCACCCGCAGGTTCCCGCGTGCATGATCGGTATGACCTGCGCAGAGGTGTCGATTAAGGAATATGATCTTATGTAAAGCAGTAGTTTCTAGACGCGGGTGTATACCCAATAGATAGTATTTGTCTGATTTACATAAAACTGGATATTAACTCAATACATGCCTGACCGTGTGTAACAATGTATAGGGAATCATAACGCTAAAATCAACCACTTAAGATGCCAATCAATTAGTTCTGCTTATCCGCAGCCATGGCCTCCACATCCACTGAACGAGGCGTTGCCGTGCCTGACTTGCGCATCCCGGTGAGAGTAATCATCTCTCCACTCAAGAGGTACATGTACCAGTAGTATGTGCCTGGTTCGGTCAGCCGCTGTCCCTCAACTCGCAACAGGTGCACCTACCAACAAACAATCCGCCTCCGATAATATTCCCCAGCAGCGTCGGAATGATCCCCTTCCAGATGTACAGCCCCACCGTGATCTTGGGCGCATCCAGCCAGATCGCCATCGGGATGAAGGTCATATTGGCGACGACGTGGTCAAAGCCTAGCGAGACGAAGGCAAAGGTCGGGAACCAGATGCCTACGAGCTTGGAGGCGAGGTCCCGTCCCTGTACGCCCAAGAAGCAAGCCAGGCAGACAAGCCAGTTGCAGCCGATACCGCGGAGGAAGATATGGTGGAAGGCCGGGGTGAGTTGTTTCTTCGTGGCAAAGGCGATGACTTCGGATTTGTAGGGGTCGGCGGCGAAGACGTTGCCGTCTGGAGCAAGATGTCAGGCCTGGATAGAAGTCGAGGGATGGAGATGCTTACAGCCAAAGATGATGGCGACAACGAAGAGGGAGCCAGCTAGGTTGCCCCAGAAGGTTATGAACCAGTGGAGCAGCATCTTGTACCAGGGCAGTTTGCGTTGGAGGGCGGCAACAGTGGTGAACTACACAGGCTAAGTAAGTATATTCGCAAAGTAGCAGTCTGAAAAGCATACCATGAAAGAACCAGTGCAGAGGTCCGCTCCTGTTAAGATGATCATACACAAACCATAAGGGAAGACCAGGGCGGATATTGTGCGAATCAAGCCGGGCGCATTTTCTTGAAACCATGTAGTTGTATTGGTGCTCAGGGCCGTTCCACAGGCAAAGGCAAGCAGACAACCAGCAGAAAAGGCACTGAAGAAGACCTTGTCGAGGCGCATATTGCCCTTGCTTACTCCAGCGTGGGCCACGAACTGGGCGACATCGGCTGGAGCGTGGGCATCAACGCTGACAGTCGTCATGATGTATGCTAATTGTTGGCCGCGTCTGATTCACAGCTAGCTTAGATTCTAGTTTGTTTGACCTGATGACGAACGAACGAGGAGAGGGATGATTGATATATCTTCTACGGGATACACGGCCCCGGAATCGATCGGACGCCATGGCTGACGCCCCTGTTCCTTATCTCAGATCTGCACCGGAATATTGGGTCTGGCAGTGAATTGTCTGGTCCTCTAATCTGTACGCACATTGATGACAGACTGACAGTATGCCTAAGCAATGAGTTAGTGCAGCCATCTTATCTGTTAAGAAGAGATAAGAGAATGTGTGTTTCTCCGCGGACTCAAATAGTGACCATGATAAGACCTGATAGTGATAGATCAGCGAACCTCTTTATGAGTCGAGCCCTTGACTGAATTTCGACCAACCTTAACTCGACCCCGTCCCGGATCTGCAGTTAATGGCTTTGCTCCTGGTGGGCCTTTCTCAAACTTGAGTTCTCTCATGGACAGCCACAATGTTCTTTCATTGGCTGTCAATGACTCAATGTTGTATACGATTATACCGAGGTAGTAGGCACCTGGTGACCTGCGTGACCCAGATGCACAGAAGCACCAAGAAGCTTATTCGAGAAGACTTATCTAGTACAATGCCAATGATGCCTATATCATACGGGTTGGCTTGGTTCTTCCATGATCCTTTGGAGGCATGGAAACATTCTCGACTAGGCTTATCGATAGACGAGACGGTCTCGTCTTAAGATGACTGACTAATTTCAGATGAGGCAGAATCAACATACATGCAAGGTCATATGGCTATGCTCTGAAATCACCCGTAATGTACGAATAGTACCATTGACCGGTACCTGCAGGGCCAACAAGCTTACAAATAATAAAGTTACCCTACAGGAAACGCATACGGAACATTAAATATCGTGCTATTACCAATCGATAATCCCACATGTAATAAGCCCTTCATAACCAAAACCATGTGTAGACATCTAGTAGATATACCGGAAATGCAAGTTCTCCTGGTCCGTGCGGTCCTCAAAGGCATGGGTGAGGTTGCCCTCCGCGGACAGGCCACTCTCCGCCAGCACACGGGCCTTCTTCTTGTTCTGACGGACGAGCCAGAAGCGCAGGAAGATGATGGCGATGGTCAGGCAGACGTAGCAGCCCAGGTGGACGCCGAAGGCGATGAAGTAGCGGGGGGCGTCTCTGTCGAGGAAGACTTGGGGGCCTGGATGGTATTCGTTAGTTTGGTCGGTCTTGACTGAAGCGGGGTAGGTGGCTCACCAATGGAGTTGCCGACGGCCCAGGAGACAAAGGTGGCTGCCACGACGGTGGATTTCTTGGTGGCGCCGGCGATGTTGCGGGAGACCATGGAGAGACAGAGGGTCTGGGCGGACCAGAAGGAGAGGGTGATGTAGTAGCTGATCAGGAGGCCGACCTTGGTGCCCATGTTTTTGTTCTCGACGGTCATGAGGACGATGGTTCCGACGTAGGATCTAGGGGTCATGGTGTCAACGGATGATACACTAGCAGGCAATGAGACTAGACTCACGGGATGACAAAGGCCAGCATGACGAGCAGGTTCTGTCCGGTCTTCTTGACCAGCCAGGCGGAGCTCAGGAGGACGATAATGATATAAAAGCCAAGCACCATGGCCAGCAGCTGCGTCTGCAGCACGGAGAACTTGAAGCCGCTGATGATGATGTTGGCAAACGCACCCAGGCCGCTGGTGGGCAAGGTGGTGAAGATCTGGATGGCGCAGTAGCAGTACATCTGGGGGTCGCGGAAGGCCTCCCACATCTGGTAGGCGCGGAACTTCTTGTTCTGCATACCGGTCTGGTTGGCACGGACTCGCTCGACCATCAGGTGCTTGTCCTCCTCGGTGAAGCACTTGGCGCGCATGGGCGAGTCGGGCATCCAGAAGATGACGAAAAGGCCCCAAAACACGGAGATGACCCCGTAGGTGATGAACAGGGCCTGCCAGGAGTGGATGGCCTTGTCCTTGCCGATCAGACTGAAGCAGTACGCGAGCAGACCGCCGACGATCTGCTGACCACCGTTCATCATGTACCTGCTGATTGTGAGCAGCATTCATGTTAAAGTTGTGTGATCGACCTACCAGTAGGTCACGGTCGCCGCCTGCTCCTCTCTCTTGTACCACATACTGGACAGCAAGACGAAGGTGGGCTGGCAGCAGGCCTCAAAGATACCCAGCAGGGTACGCAAGACCACCATGTGCGTGAAGCTTTTGCTAGCAGCATGCAGAGCCAGCACGGCACCCCAGAGACAAATGTTGATGCCCAGGTACTTGGCAATAGGAACACGTTGAATAATCCAGTTGGTTGGGTATTCGACGGTCAAAACGGCGATGTAGATACAGGTCGTCAACCAGGAGTACTAGAGTGACCGCCGTTAGCATCCGTGTCGCTCATATAAGATATTCCCGTGAGAAAAAGGGGAAAGGCACCTTTTGGCCATTCTGCAAACGCAGATCGGTACGAATTCCCATGATAGAGGCAAAAGACAAGGTACCCTTATCCAGAGCCTGGAGAAAGTACGTGAAGATCATGATGACCAGCACGCGGCGATCGATCATGCGTTTCAAACGCTTGCTGGTAGCTTCGTCGACATCGACCTGTCCGCGAGCCACATACTCCTGGAGATCCTTGTCCATCCGAGAGAAGTCGGCCTCCTCCTTTGTGAACCCATCAGACAACACCCGTTCGACATGGTTGATGTCCTTGGGCTGCTTCCGGTCATCTCCAGCGTCTGGTGAGCTGGAAGTCACCGGGCTCGGGCCAAGTCTTTCTGCCATGACGGTGGAATCAGAGCTTGTGGAATATGGCGATCAAAGAAGAAACCAAAGCTTGAGAGCGGTTCGAACAGAAACACAGCAGCAAAGGGGGAGAGGTCCGACCGAGACGGAAGACAACGGGGAGCTCTGGCCTTTTTATCGAGAAAAAACGGCCCAGCTCGTCGAGTTTCAGCTAAACAGCCAATTCGAGAGATCATTACCCCGGTCGCAATAGAAATCGAGGGTGCGCATGCTTTCCTGGCTGGCTTGACTCTTTACCCCGGCTTTCTTGGCAACGCCTCCCCATGGGAAGAATGACTCGAGATAACTGGATCTGAGAGGTGAGCGGGGTGCAATAGCCCGAGAGGTCAACCACTCAACAGCTCCTGTCCGTAACCGCTTTAGACACGGCCAACCACTTCGCTGCTCGGTTGGAATTGGCTCCTGCTTGGCGTTGGGTTTCGGTGTGTCGATGGCCCGAAGGTTGCTGTGTCGCCGCGGAGAATTCCCCCCCATTTCTTCCGCGTATCACCAGTGGCCGGTTCCACCCCGCAGCATTTATAGCCAGATGCAGCGAGTCAGCCATTATTATTATTATTCTGGCGAGGTGAAATAAAGAAAGACCGCTTGCTGATTGAGCACTGCTGCATAAACATATAAACGAGAATGACTTCCAACAGACTCTCGCAGACCGAGGTCCATCAGACCGTCAAGCAGCTCATCACCAACCTGGTCAACATCAAAGACGCCACAGGAAAGTTCCTGCTGCGGCTACAGGATGGTCGAGTCATTGACACCAAATCCTGGCACGGGTGGGAGTGGACGCATGGTATCGGGCTGTACGGCATCTGGAAGTACTATGAGATGACCGGCGACGAGTCCCTCCTGCGCATCATTGAAGACTGGTTTGCTGCGCGGTTCGCCGAGGGCGGCACCACCAAGAACATCAACACCATGGCTGTCTTCCTGACGCTGGCCTACGTCTACGAGAAGACGGGCAACGCAACCTACCTCCCCTGGCTGGATGCCTGGGCCGAATGGGCCATGTACGAACTTCCTCGCACGCGGTACGGCGGCATGCAGCACGCAACCTACCTGACCGAGAACTACCAGCAGCTGTGGGATGACACGCTGATGATGACCGTCCTGCCGCTGGCCAAGATCGGCAAGCTCCTGAACCGGCCCGAGTACATTGCCGAGGCCAAGCGGCAGTTTCTCGTTCACATCAAGTACCTCTTCGACACCCAAACAGGACTCTGGTTCCACGGCTGGACCTTTGAGGAGGGAGGGCACAACTTTGCGCGCGCACGCTGGGCCCGCGGTAACAGCTGGGTCACCATCGTCATCCCTGAGATTATCGAGCTGCTCGACCTCGAGCCGACGGATCCGATCCGCATCCACCTCATCGACACGCTCGAGGCCCAGTGCGAGGCCCTGCAGCGGCTCCAGGAGAGCAAGACGGGCTTCTGGCACACCCTCCTCGACCATCCGGACTCGTACGTTGAAGCGTCTGCAACCGCAGGGTTTGCGTACGGCATCTTGAAAGCCGTCCGCAAGCGATACATCGGCGCGCAGTATCGTCCTGTCGCGGAGAAAGCGATTGCGGCGGTGATGAGCGCGGTGGATGAGCATGGCGAGCTCCAGAATACCAGCTTTGGCACGGGAATGGGTGATTGCTTGCAGTTCTACAAGGATATTCCCCTGACGGCGATGCCATACGGGCAAGCGATGGCAATTATGGCGTTGGGAGAGTACCTGCGGACATGTTTATAGGTTCAGTTCTTTTGTTATCTTATGATGGGCCACATTGATAGATTGGTTCCGGAGTTGAGTTTGTATATAGTTCCTGTGAAGAGATGCATGTGTCAGTCTTGCATGATTTGATAGAGAGGAAATATCTCCCTCGAGAGTTTTGTTCACCGTGTTCTGTAGAAAATTTCCTGACTGGATGCAGTTCCTCATCGATGGAGACATCATACGGGCAGTTGAGGTACAGGTTCTCTACAGGTCGATCGTAAGACCAAATTGATTGGAAATACCACAGTTTTATCGAGTCACTGTCCATGAGAGCGATGGCATGTACATTAAAGCTGAGCTCAGATGGGGACACTGGGATCAGCCAGCGGGGCGGGAAAAGATTCCGAATAGCTTCAGGAACGACGGAAAAGGTAAGACGAACTATGCAGATCCAGAACAGTTCAACTGATCGAACCTTTGGTATAAAATTGAGATCTTGTAGACTCTTCAGCGATGGAGGGTGTCGGGAAAATTTGACTCGCTGTGTCGGAGCCTGTAGCGGCACCCATAGAGGCACGCGATGCTGCAGCAGTTCGACTGTGACATCTAAAGCTGCATTAGACATATCGGACATGCTCTATTGAGTCTCTGCTGGTCAAGTGCGGATCCGGTTCTCCAGATAACAAGTGTCTCGACATGAGACGCACACATCTGAAGTCAGACACGAACACATCAAACGCAACAGCTACAGATTCAAACAACGAGCTCAACCAGGTCAAATCAACCACATAACCCAAAGGTCCGATCCGCGGCCTCGAATTGCACAAGAATCACTACCACTACTAGCAAAGCAAGAAATGAAACGGACCAGGCTATCGTTAAGCTCAGGCTTCTTCCTAACCACTACAGCGGTTGCATGAACGCTTGATGGAAAACTTGGGCCGTCCGGCATGAGAAAAAGGGCATCGAAGAGACATTCAATTCCTTTCATGACACAGAATAGTTGACATATGTGTGGATGAAGCTGACTAAGATCAGATTCCATGCATGTCAAAGGATATCTGAGTTGTCCGGTGCCAACGAGTCTTGGTTTGCCTGACGCCATGGTTTTCTTTGTTCCATCGAATGCCACCAGAGTTGTCAATACACGGATCCTATTGTTGAATCGAGCTCAATAGGGAAAAGAATCACGACATCCAATCGAAGGCAAGTGATTTTGATTGAATGATGTCCGGCAGTCGACAATAGTTGCTTCCATTCTCGAATAGAGAAGGGAGAGTCTTTGCAACGGCAGCATAAATAGTAACGATTCTCCTCGAAAACTCTCTGACTTGCCAGACATTTCTCTCTGCCTGTTCTCTTTTTAGGAGGTTCATACAAGATTAAACCAACATGACGGATCAGCCCAAAAAAAGGCGCGCAACGGTTAGTGGTCCGACAGGCTCCGACAGGAAGAAACCCCGGCGCACAAAGCCGGAAAACAGCACCTCGGATGAGCCCATTGTGGTAAGTATCTCTACTATCTCTACCATCTCTACCAAGCATATCCCTCCGAATCCATTTTGACTAACAGCAGCTCGACCAGATCCCCAGTCACCCGCCATCTCCAGCTCTGCCGAGATCCACCCGAGCTACCGCTCCAGCTCCAGCTCCAGCTGCTCGCCGCGCCGCTCCTACTGCTCCCCCGCTGATCTCCACCGGGTCCGTGGTCGCAACCTACTCGCCCTGTCTTCGGTGCGTCAAGAAATGGACCGAGGACGACTCGACCATCTGCCACCGCGACGCTGCCCTCGGGAAGTGTCGTTCGTGCAGCCGAGCCGGCGCAGAATGCAGCGCGCTTCCGAATCACTTTTACGGCCCGCTCTCTGTCGCGCAGAAACTCACTGGTCGTGCTCGACGGAGAGCCTGTGCTGGGATCAAGGATGCTCTGGAGGCGTATGAGCGCAAGAATGAAGAGGAAATACCTAACAAGGAAAATGCTGGATCTGGATCGTCGGCGCAGGAGAGGGGCGAGATGTTGAAGGCGATCCGGTCGTTGAATAAGAATGTGTTTCGGTTGATGAATACCATTCGGGAAGTTCGTGGGATGGAGCTCATCTCTGACGAGGAGACTTGATTTGAATGGAGAGTTGTGGACATGTTGTCATTATGCTACGTGCATTAGTGATGGTCAACAGATTTACTCGCCCTGCCTCCGGTGCGTAAAGAAATGGACCGAGGACGACTGCCTTACTATACTACCCCCTCCCTTTTGTAAAGGATCCAGTGATAGGGTCTTAAAAGGCTGTCATATTGTATGGAACACCCGCTGCTTGATTACAGCTTGATCCCAATCATATTCATCCGATATATAGAACGACTTCCTATCAAACTCTAAATCATGCCTATCTTTACTTAAGCTGTGTTGATTACAACGCCGGCCCAGTGGGATCTTTCAAGTGCCAATCACCCCTCACTGAAGGGATGCATAATTCCCAGAGAGCGAGCATAGTTGAAGCGCTCACTTTGCAAAGCCCAAACTTCTTGCCCGCTCATGGGATAACCAATGGCTCTGCAATAGCTGGATAGGTGAGGGTAGACAGCCAAAATCTCACCCGCAAGCTGAACATGCCGGGCCTCGAGCTCGCGACACATATGCCAGAGAAGGCGCTGAGCTGCCGCTGCGTCTATCTTCAGGGTATCCGCAATAATCTTTACAGCGGAACAAAGTTGAGCTCCATCCGCCTTTGACTCTCTAGCTTTCTTTAACTCCTTCTCCCAGCTGCAAATATCGTTCAGGAGAGGGATTTGCCTCGCCATGTTCATGGTGATTTCCTTCACCGCCTCGATGTCGTCGTTGGTCAAGCGAAGGCCCATTGCAAAGCGTGTCAAAGGACTCACAATCCTTATTGGTCAGCAGATTTTCTACCAGGCGGTTCTGTAAAATGACGTACACTGAACCTCCATCACAGATCCTATAGTCGATGTAACTGCCTAGGTCTTTGAACTCCCTCCGTGCGTCACTGCCTTGAGCGCTCCACAGGGAGCAAGTCGCAAGCAAAAGGTCCTCGGTTGCGCTTGAGTCAATAGATCGCATTTGTCTCCACAGATCAACTAAGATCCTCTCCACAGGCATATCTAGATCAGGTTGGGATTCTCCTCGCAAAATGCATATCAATTTCTCAACGAGAGCCTTGCTCGTTTCAAATGACATGTCTTCTAGCATGTCTAGATGGCGTTAGATTGCTTGACCAGCGATACGTAGGGGTCATGAAGATAATCATCTCTCCAAACGGGAAGTTCATCGCCTTACCATCGACCATAAAGAAAGCGAGGGCGAGAAAGCGAGCAACAATTTCGATGCGGTCATCAAGTGCTTCGGGGAAACAATAGCAGGCTACCTGGCCACATTTCATTGCGCAAAACTTCTTCTTTTGCTCTTCAGTGTCGAACGGCCAATGCTCAAGGAAGAATCTGTTCACGTTCTCTGTTACTAGAGGTTCTAGCGGATGGCATTTGGCTTGGAGAGGTGATGGTGGGATTTTCGCGGCCTCTCTCAGTGAGGCGGCGTCTGCAATGTAGTTTTGAGAGGACATTGTCGAACGTTGAAGGGTGCCGTCGAGAAGCTGGAAGAACTAATGTCAGAAAGCGAGGCAGATCCCAGGAGTTTACTCAAGGTCTTTGTAGGACTTTTATGGGGTGTTATAGGCTCCCATCTTTTGCAACCGACTCCTCTCACAAAAGCTCTGGCAAGGGTCTTCCTCGTCGATGACTTGCTATTTCCTAGAAGTTGCCAAAAGACTTACCGTCCTTATTGGTCGCAAGGTAAAGTTATGACATCAACTCTACACTTCGCACAGATCGACCACTATATTGTCGGGTGTAAAGGGCATCAAGGAATGAGCAACGATAGGCTAACTCCAGCTTTATGTGACGTATTCATGATCCATAAGGCAGCACAACATGCAGATCTGACACCCTTGCAGAGAAGGCCCGTGCAGAGAAGGCCCGTCATGAGGACAGTTGTGGAACTATATTATGCAGCGGAAGTCTGGAAGCCGGGTGCTGCAGCCACTGCTCAGATGTCTTACGCCCGGCCAATATGCCAGATGGTCAGGATTCAGCACTTCTTGCGTATAATTTGAGTTTCTCAGGTGTAACCTTTCTATTTCTCGCCTTGAAACCATTACATAGCCACCTAGCAGGCATTCTCTTTCTGTGAAGTGATAATCCAAGGGACCAAGATGCTCAGGACAGTCGCTTTTGACATCAGACGTGCAAATGCTACGGTGTGAGGAAGAGGAGGCAACTCCCTGCGCAAACTCAGCACCAAGTCCTCTATTCTACCAAATTACTCATTCTTCTGAATCTACCCTCTTGTCACACCCAGATTCATCTAAATAAACAAGGTAGTTCGAGTAAAAGTCTGACATCAAATGAATGTACGCGTTACGTAGATCTGCAGTTCGCTCTCTTGGATTATATTTGGCAGCTTTGTTAGACCAACCTTGATGCTTATGCATGTGGTTAGAGAGGTACATGCACCTGAAACTCATCGCATAGGAAATCACCATCTCATCAAGGTAAAAATGGGGCTTCTTGAGAAGGTGATCCCAGAGCGCTTTAACTATAACTTGTGTGAGTCCGCCCTTATTCAGGGGTGCCATCAAACTCCCATGCCTAGTGATAGTACTTGAATGGCAGCAGCCGCATTGGCAATCTGGGAGTGAGTAAGTTCATTACTAAAATCATGTCACAGATAGACTCCGCGGTCAATGGAGCTAGATTAGGGCCATCTTTTTTTCCCTATGACTCTATGAGGATGATTAATGTGATCATCTTCCAGGAAGGATCCTTAGTAGGTTCATAAGAGATATATCCACGTGGCCTGACAGATGCAATTGTATGTGGGGATACAGGTTATATAAAATATTCTGCGTTACAGGGCGGCTTCTACCATGCAATACAGAAAAACAACAAGGGTTCTCAGAGACTTTCATAAAAGCAGCTTAGCGTGTTTCAAGAGTATAAACATTTGCACCAGTTTTGCATCCAGCTGTACAGCCATCAATTATTTACGTAAGATGTCATTATCGTCATTTGTTCGATCCGATTCTATGCGGGAGTTGGCCCATCGAGCATCGCCATTGGCTTCAAGATCTAAAACACCCTGCTGCTTACGAATCACCAGCGTCGTAGTTATTCGACCCAAGTTGATTATAAATCATCTCGCTGCGACGCTATAAAACTGCACACCAGGTCAGACAAGAGTCAACTTATGTCATGTCAATCAACAAAATAAGACAACATGACCTTCAAATATCTCATCACCGGAGCCACCGGCGGCCTCGGCAAAGAGGTCCTCGCCTACTTCGAAGCCAACCGTCCCTCATCGGAATACGCGGCCGCCTCGTCGCGCGAGTCGAATCGGAAACAATTCGAAGATCGAGGAATTGCATTTCGCCATGTAGACTACGATGACCCGCGCACGCTCGACGCAGCCTTTCGGGGCGTCCAGAACCTCTTCTTTGTCAGTACGAATGTCTTTGACAATGAGAGGCGCATCAAGCAGCATCGGAATTTCGTGGAGGCTGCCAAGAGAGCGGGTGTCAAACATGTACGTGTCTTTGCGGTTACTTGTGTGATACTGAAGCTTACTGACTAGATAGGTGTGGTATACATCGCTCGCATTCGGGGGATTGAAATCCGATTCCAAAGCGGCGATTCAGCAGGCGCATCTGCAGACCGAAGATTTACTCAGAGAGTAAGATACAACCTCTGACGTTCGAGATGTACAGTTCACTGATAACCATCAGGTCGGGAATCACGTTCACCTCCATCCGCGAAGGAGTCTACACCGATGCATTCCCGCTGTTCCTCAACTGGTATCCCGATACCACCACCGTGTCCCTCCCCGCAGACGGACGCTGCGCTTTCACTCTGCGAAAGGAGCTCGGGGAAGCAAACGCCCGATTAATGATCCAGGGTGGCCACGAGAACGAGATCGTCCTCCTGGCAGCAGGGGAGACCATCAGTTTCGCCGAGGCAGTGGATGTGATTAACGAGGCGACGGGCCGGAACGTCCGATTCCAGATCGTCTCCCCAGAGGAGTATGTGCGCTTGAGTGCAGCAAACGACCAGGGTGGCAAGCCCGCCGAGTTCTTCCAGGCGCTCGTGAGCTGGTACGACAGTATTGCGCAGGGGGAAATCAGCCACACCGATCCGTTGATGAAGGAGGTGCTGGGACGGGAGCCCACCACGCCGCGGGAGGCGATTCGGGGGTTTTTGTTGGAGAATCGGGATTATACCTGGCATCAGAATTATGTCGAAAAGTAACTAGCATATGACTCGCTTAATTGAGATCGAGGGTCAGTCTCCTTCGCGCATCTCCGTGTCCTCGTCGGAGGTCTCCGCTCACGCCATGATGGATGAGGGTAGAGAGTAATAGAAGATATATACATTCAATATGCTGTCTCGTCACCTTGAACTTCAGTAACCGATCAAGTCGTCTCGAGATGCTCTACACACACGCAACCATCATCACCGTAGACCCTTCCCGACGGATTATCGAGGATGGGGCCATCCACGTCGCGGACGACCTGATCGTCGACCTGGGTAAGACGGACATCCTCCGAGCCAAGTATCTCATCCCCGGCCTCATCTCCACACATATGCATACAGCCCAGACGCTGCTCCGGGGCACAGCCGATGACCTGGAATTGGTGTCGTGGCTCTGCGAGCGGATCTGGGTGCTGCAGGGGAACTTTACGGCGGAAGACGGCTATGCCGCGGCGCGGTTGAGTATCGGGGAGATGTTGAAGTCGGGGACGACGTGTTTCTTGGAGAGCATGGTAAGACCTCGCCTCCGTCTCGGGTGGTGATGATAGTAACTCCTAACTGAGAAAGTTCGCCGATCGGTACGGATTCGATGGCCTGTGTCGTGCCGTCGAGGAGAGCGGAATCCGCGGTTGCCTCGGCAAAATCGTCATGGATATCGCGCGGTACGCACAAGACGATGCATGGGCGATGCACCCCGGCCTCGTGGAAGACCGGCAGACGTCTCTACTGGGCACGCTGAAGATGTGGGAGAAGTGGAACGGCAAGGCAAATGACCGCATCCGCGTGTGGTTTGGGGCGCGTACACCGGGAGGGCAAGTCCGCACCTCTCACCCTCGACCTGAGTCTCGTCCCGCTGACAGTTGATCCAGTGTCTCCGACAGTCTGTACCGCGAGATGACCGCCCTGTCCCGGCAGAAGAACATCCCCATCACGATGCACTGCGCCGAGGTCCGCGCCGACCGCGACTTCTTCGCCTCGGTCAAGCACAGCCCTATGTCCTACTGCGCCTCCGTCGGGCTGCTCTCCCCGTCAACCGTCCTGGTGCACATGGTCCACCTGGATGACGCGGATATTGCCACGCTGTCGCGTCCGGCACCCACGTCGCGCACTGCCCGACCTCCAACGCCAAGCTGGCGTCGGGGATCTGCCGCGTGCCGGACCTGCAACGGGCGGGCGTCAATATCGGCCTCGGCACGGACGGCGCCCCCTGCAACAACACGTGTGATCTCCTGCAGGAGATGAAACTGGCGGGCATCATCCACAAGAGCGTCTCGTACGATCCGACGGCGGTGCCGGCGGAGAACGTGCTGGAGATGGCGACCATCAACGGCGCGCGCGCGCTGGGCCTAGACGACCGCATTGGCAGTCTGGAGGTGGGCAAAAAGGCGGATTTTGTGGCGATTGATACGCGCAGGATCCACCTCCAGCCGTGGTTCAACCCGATCAGCGCGGTGGTCTACACGGCGACGGGCAGGGACGTCGATTTCGTGGTCGTGGATGGGCGCATGCTGGTTCGGAACGGGGAGCTGTTGACCATGGACGAGGCAGAGATCGTGCGCGAGGCACAGCAACGTAGTCGGGAGGTGGTGGCTCGGGCTGGCTTGACGGGGCGTGTGCAGGCTGGCTGGCCGGTGGAGTAGTTGCATTTATGAGATATCTATGGACATGGTTATGTTGCATTACGAATGACATGATATGACTTGTAAACTAGGCTAAAGACTTGGCTTCACCCGCAGCGTCTGGGAGTTACAATACGCTGTCAACCCGTTCAGTCCCCATTCCGTGCCAATCCCACTGGACTTATGTCCTCCAAACGGTGCCTTGGGCAATACATCAAAGTGCAAGTTAATCCACATGCTTCCTGACTTAAGCTAATTAGCTATCTGTTAAGCCTGGGTCATATCCTTACTCTATACTGATGCTCTGAGCCCTATCTTAGTGGCATTTACCCGCGCAATGATGTTGTCCTTATCTGACCACATGAGCATTGGCAGGACCGGCGCAAATGGCTCTTCCTGCACGACCCGGGCTGATTCGGGAGAGTTATCAACAATGGTCGGGGGGGGTGAAGTAGCCCGCCGAGTCCTGGATGGTTCTGCTGAGAGTGGTTGTGAGACCTTCTGTGGACAAACTCTTAACAAGATCCTTGGCTTTGTTATACTGCATGCTGTTCTGCACAGGGCTAAAAAAGATATTAGGCTCAGTGCCGTCACCAACCTTAAGTGATCCCACAAATACCATGAGCTTCTCCCAGAACTCATTGTATATCTTCTCATGCACATACAGCTATTTGACTATCATGCAGATCTGGCTCAAGCAGAGGAAGAAGAGGGTCCCAATCTGCAACATCAGTAGCCCAACAAGGTCATGCCCCCATGCGCCTGACTGGTAGGCGAATGAAACTCCAGACCTTTTTACTACTAGTTGGACAGTTCGAAATTGACCCCCAACGACAGGTGATCGTGTGAACTCAAACGCCATACCTCCTAGTCCTAAGACCTGCTTATGCTCTTTCTTTTCGTTTTCTTTTGCATGTTCAAATATCTCAGTTAGCGGATTCTATCCGCTTTCTATTTCCCTGCACCTTTTGTTCACAGATTTCACCGGGGGTTACATCTATCGACCCGTCGTCTGCTGCCTCTGAAGTAGTCGCCCGAGTAGCAGTCCTTATGCTACCTTAGTGATACACTGCCAGTAGGATTAGATTCCGCCATACCAGGAGAGCGAATTAAATGTCAGCCTCTACATCCATCATTGGCCAGATTTTTAGCGATGGTTGGAGCGAGTAATGTATTTATTTTATCATTTAAGCTTCGCTCTGCATATCACCCGTTCCCCAAGATGCAAATGGTATAGTCTTCCTACAATGTTGCCTGCTGCTATGCTCATCCACCTAGCTCATAGGTCCCACGTTATTATAAATTATCATCATAGTCCAGAATTGAGAGCCCCGCTGAGAGCCTGAACTTGGTGTACATGCATCAGTTCAACTCCACCTTGAGACATCTACTCTCCATGCTTCCACTCGGACCACTCCGCGGTGGAAATGTTTCATTTTGTGTTTCTGCTCTACTAGAGTAGTTAGACGAGAGAGTCAAACGAGAGAGCCAGACGAGCCAGACGAGCCAGACGAGCCAGACGAGCCAGACGAGCCAGACGAGCCAGACGAGCCAGACGAGGGAGTCAGACAAGCGCCAATACCGGCACGGTACAGTATTCTGGCGACCACCGACTGTCTAGCCTGGACTGTTCCATTTAGCACCAGATCCATGCGCGTATAATAATAACAAGTGCACTACAGAGTAATTTTACAACTCCAGGCTCTTCGAAATTCTATTCACACAACCAATTCACTGATCGACAGCGGCCAGTCAAACTTCTGGTCTAGTCACATGCTCTAAATCTCACAACTGTGGGTGAAGAAGCACACGGTCTTCCCCGCCCTGTCACCCAACTTATGTATCTTTGCTTTCAGCTAACATGAACATATGATCATCCTCCACTGGTCATTGGGATGTGATCAGCCTACTGTACTATATTTTTGTAGCCGCTCGAGCCGCCCGCAAATCATGTTTTAAAGAGGCCCACATGATTACACGTGATTACACCTACCATAAATGACGTAACAATGCTTGGGTAAGCGCCTGAGGGGGTGCCCGCTTAAAGAGTCAAGGTCTCAACGGGACATGCTATTGTATTAATATCATCACCGAGCACCTTGGGCCTCAGTATGCTCAGCGTCTCTCACCCGTTTTGATAGCAGATTCGGTCAAACATCTGGCTGAATGGCATCGTTTTCTAAACGTCTCAGCTCACCCCGACGCCGGCCCAGCCAGCCAGCCGCAGCAGCGCCTGATGAGGTGAGAGCATATCCTGAATTTACCTTTTCAGCTGAGTTTCAACTAAGGAATTTAAGAAATTATTATCTTTGGATCTCGAGGAAAATGACTTTCTATACCGAATAAGGAGAAATTCACGGATTGTATATGTCTCTGTGCTTGACGGAGATATCCTTCCCCCTGATTGCAGGACAGATGGTGACCGTGTTCTCTCAAAGCTGCGAAAAATTCCAAAGTGGGAGGAGCAATGGAAAACACTTACTGTTCAGAGGGGCAACCAGGGTATTGAGAGCAGTCTAAACAAATTTTTGCCGCATGGGCTGGACCTTGACCAGCTTAACATCCCTTCTGCCCTCTTTCTGAACATTTTAGACCTGAGAATGGTCTCTCGGATCAGCGATCGCATCTCCCGAGTCAAGTATGAGGGTGAGACGTGGATACTGAAAATTGCGCGATTCAGACATGAAATTCCGGCCCTGCAACAAGAGGTTTCGATATATTCTACTCTAACATCAATGGATTTTCCTCTGGCTCCGAGATTTATTGGCTTTGTCTATGAGGAAACAAAAGCTCGGACAGTTGGCTTTCTAATGGAAGAAATTTTGGGCCAACCGCCAGACATACATAATCTCAGAGATTGTGTGGAAACTGTTTGTCTGCTGCATACATGTGGAATTGTGCATGGGGATCTCAACAGGTATAACTTTCTGATGACGGAACATGGTGCAAAAATTTTTGATTTTGAGGTTTCCACTGCTCATGGGGATGTGGACCCAACAGCAGCTGAGGAGGAAATTAAAACATTGGCAACCAGGCTGGTCGATGAATCAGGCATTGGCAAGCGGTAATGCCCTCATGGCTAAAGGAGAACTTCCTTGTCTGCTCCCTAGACTCTCAAGCGCTCTGCAGGTGCTTCCTGCATTTATGGGTTGAAAATTTGACGTCCTTGTACTCTATTGTTCTGCTTGAGCATCTCTCATCCTCTTTATCTTCATGCTTCGCGCATTTCACAAACTCGCCATCTTTTGAACACCTGCATTGCATGCATAGCGTACTTGCTCCTGGGTGCAAACGTCGTATTTCAACATTTTATTTGAGGTTTTCTTTGACAAGTTAACATAAGTTGAAGTAGGGTAAGAAGTGCCTTACTTAACAGAGGTGCCTCAATTTCAATGTCGTCTTGGTTTCAGTTCAACGGATCCGGGATAGCAGACCAGCTGGTGGAGCACTTTGGAGTCACAGAAGAGGATGGATTTTCTTCAACTTTTCAGTTCAGTAACCAGTATTTATATTATTCCATACGGGCTTTCTCTATTGAGGGATAGACGAGGGAGCCATACCAGGGGGGCCACCAACAAGGGCCAATACCAGCACGGTACTTCTGGCCACCCTCCACATCGAGCCTGGACCATTCCATATAGCACTAGATCAGTGCGCGTAAAATGATAACAAGGGACATGGCGAAGTAATATTTAGAACACCAGCGCACTAATAGACGGGATACGGTACGAAGCATGTTATGAGGGATCGACAGCTGGGAGGGGGCAAAAGGGCAAAAGAGAGTGGGCAAGGTCTTATCTCCCTCGTTTGACTCCCTAGGTCCACTAGTTCTTATAAAGTGGCAATTCACAGCGTGGAAAGGCCATAGTTTCTAGCTTAAAAGCCATGCATAACTGTGTCCTTGCTGTCATCACCCAGACTTACTCCGTACAATCTTGTCCAATTTATACCTGTCAGACAGCACCGGTGTCTCTCTAAACACGCGGCATGTCTGATTGCATCCTCTGAGTCTGACGGAGATCGATAGTCGAAGGCTTGATGTCAGCTTGCGGGGTTTCTCAGCCAGCACTCAATCAGCATCCAAGTTGAACTCTCTTTTGATCAATCTTTATGCAATTAGCTATGCGCCAAGATCTGACGTGGTCTTTGAATGCTCACATGCCGCCTGGTAATACATGCGGGGTAGATATCGGACAGCGCAGGCGGGGATGGTCTAGTTTCGTACGACATGAATAAATATCTACCGTGGCATGAGCTCCCGGCTCTTCAAACGGTAGACGGTCAAATCATTCATCCAACTGCAACATGGTCGACTTCACCCTCTCCAGCTCCGAACAGCAAACAAGAGCAGCAGCACGCAAGTTCGCCGCCGCCCACTTAGCCGGCGCTCAGGCAATATACTCAGACCTCGCAACGCCCGAAGAGCGATTTCAAAGTCTCCGACCCATCTATGCGGCCGCAGTCAAGGCTAATCTCATCAAGGCCCAGGTGCCGGCCCAGATCGGGGGCAGCAGTACTAATTTGGTCGAGGCTGCCATCCTAGTAGAGGAGTTCTACGCCGTCGAAGCGTCCGCTTCATTGACCATTTTCGGAACCGGACTGGGCTTGACTCCGGTCGCGCTGGCTTATCGGCCTTCAATTCAGAAATTTCTGGATCCCTTCCTTGCAAGCGAGGGGGCACCGCTTGCTTCGTTAGTTTTTTCTGAGCCAGCTGGCGTGGTATGCTTTTTCCCGCTCTTTTGGGTCCTAGTATATCCCATACTGACCATGTTTTAGGCAAATTGGCTGGAACCTGGAGCGCCTGGGTTGCAAACAACAGCACGCCGGGAGGGAGACGAGTGGGTTCTGAATGGTGAAAAGCTATGGGCTACCAACTCCGCAGGCTGGGACTTTCGAGGCGCCGATTTGAGTTGCGTGGTGTGTCGATGCGTTGATGAGGACGTGGTTGCGCAGGCCTCCTGCCCTCAGGATCTCATCATGATTCTGCTTGTTACTCGGGAGGATATCCAGAGAAACGGACCGAACTGCTTCCAGGTCCTCAAGCATGTTGAGACGGCGGGACACAAAGCCACCTCGGGTCCTCATATTAAGGTAGGTTGTGGATTTGTTTCCTCCAGATTACGAATGACGCTGAAAAGAAAGTACACAAACCTCCGAGTCCCGGTCGAAAATGTCCTCTGCGCGCCAGGCGCCGGTGCTCCCATCGTGCTACACTCCTTTGAGATCTCGGGTTGGTGTTATCCACCCCAAGGCAGAGCCAGCTGACATCCACAGCAATGCTCGTAGGAGCAATGGGCGTCGGGGTCCAACGAGCCGTATTCGATGTGGCCCTGGCATTCTCCCATGATCCACGCGGTGGCACTGTCCCCATCGCTCAACGTCAGTCCGTCGCGGACCTCCTGATCAACATCAAAATGCGGACAGAGACATCGCGGTACCTGACGTGGAAAGCAGCGCACTGTTTGACAGCCGGTCCTGGCGAGCATGCGCAGCGGCGGGAGCATGCACTGCTGGCCAAGGTACATTGTTCCGATGCAGCAGTGCAGTCGTGTCTAGACGCGATCAACGCAGTGGGAGTGTACGTATTTCAATCTTGATGTTGTCTGCACAAACTAACGCAGTTGAAGCTCTGCTTATAACCTTGAAACGCCGTTTACTTCCCTCCTCGCCACTGCGCTTGTCCTGCCTATTTTTGACGGAGGGAATGTGGGGATCCGCAGACGGGCACTGCAGGATTTGTTCCTTGAAGAAGGATATCAGCCGTGGGGGACGACGTTTGGATTCGATAACTAGTAGATATATGCTACATGCTGACATGCCCGTGAAAGGCATTCGGCATTGATGGGAGGGTATGCGTTCTACGTATGGCGTCTTCTCTGGTGTCTTTGTGTCTTTCGCTGTCTTAGTGTGCCGCGGCCATGCCATGTACGGCCTATGGTAACTACGCATCCAGGTTGAAACACGAAAAACTGATACCATTTATCAAACATTATTCTAAATTGAATGCAACCAAGCAAGAGTTAATCACCCCGTCTGACGCTAAAAACTAACAAGCAAGTATACTGACTTGTCCGTCCCTCCGTCACGATGACTTCATCCTCTTCTGGCCTTCCGGTCTGCGGGGTGAAATCCCCCTGTACCATTGATTATCCTCCTCCAGGCCATTGTATGCTCTTGTACACTTAGGCAAGATGAGTAGTATCCAAAATAACAGACCAACAAGACGTTTTCGGGAAGCCTTGAACCAAGGTACGTCCACGCCGTCCCTGGCTGGAATACCTAACACAGATACTAGGCCGATGCCTCATCGGACCCGGCGTCTTCGATGGGATCTCAACACGCGTTGCAAGCCAGATCGGGTTCGACTTTCTGTACCTGGCCGGCAGCGGAGCCACAGGCTCGTACTGCGGCGAACCTGACCTCTCTGTCATGACCCAGACGGAGTTCTTCGAGGTGGGGCGCATGGCCGCGCTGCACACAGAGCTACCTATCATTGCCGATGCGGATACAGGTTTTGGCGGACCGCTGAACATTTCTCGCACCGTGCGACTGTACGAGCACGCGGGAATCGCGGGACTCCACATTGAAGACCAGGTATGATACGTCCCCAATGCTGACGTACGCTGTCCGTATTGACTGTAACCGCACCAGGTCTTTCCCAAGCGGTGCGGCCAGCTTCAAGGGAAAGACGTCGTGGACTTGGAAGTCTTCATTGAGCGCGTTCGCAGCGCCGTCGAGGCACGCCAGGACCCGGACTTTGTCATCATCGCGCGGACAGATGCGCGGCAAGCCAAGAAGTTTGGCGGTCTAAATGCCGGATCGGAGGCCTTCCATGAAGGGGTCAAGCGGCTCAAGGCTGCTGCTGCTGCAGGGGCCGATATGGTCTTCATGGAATCCCCGCGCACTGAGGATGAGTGTCGGACCTTGGTCAAGGAGATGGGAGATGTGCCTGTTCTGATCAATGTCCTTCCCAATGTGAGAAAGTCTCAATCGAGAATACATATCGGTGTGCTGACAGACGTCATGCAGGGTCTCACGCCCAACCTCAAGACAGAAGAGTGCAATCGGCTGGGCTTTCGGGCTGCGATCTACCCGTGTACCGGGTTTATTCCCGCGATGCTGGCCATGCAACGGTCATATGGTGCTTTGAAAGCCACGGGAACGGACCTTGAAGTGTGCGAGGGACGTACGATCAAGGATTTCTTCGATCAGGTCGGGTTGCGCGAGGCGTGGGAGTTTGATGCTAGAATTAGCGATTTCAGCGAGAAGCAAACTGGAGGGACAGGGGCTCAGGAGGAGAGTTGAAGGTCGTCCCATTTATCTCCATGCTTTAGTAATGGATATTCAGTCGGATGGCAGACCTAGACATCTTTTCTTTTACACTAGGACTGGTGCGTCTAGGTCCGGCTCTCTTTTCCTCTCGAGCATATCACCAGCATAGTAACCTTAGGTCCTAACGGGAATTCATATTTCAGTGCAATGGCCAATGGAAGTTGCAGCAGTTGCAAGAACAGTGATGGTGATGGTGATTCTCACTATTCTTCAGTCGAGTAGGGCGTCGGCACTGACAAAATCGGAGGAATAGAAAGTCTCCGATGCTACTCGCAACGATTATCAATCCTTAGCAATCCTCGATTTCTCCTTCGTCAATGTTTACTCGGTTCTATCACAAAGGATATAAGTTCACGACAGTCTAGCCAAGATATGCAACGAATACTCCTATTTTCCTCAATTTGCGAAACATCTTCCAGCCATCACCTGTTACCAGTGATTGTACAAGTCCGTCAATTATCTCCCGGTCATGGAATACAACATTCTTATCACTGGTGGGTCAGGTTACCTGGGAGGCACACTTTTGAAGCAGTTGAAGAGCGCAGAGCTCTCCAATACCACAAACTGTTTGCATTCGTGCGAACAGTCGCCCAGGCCGAGGCTGTAAAGCAGTACTCCGCCGAACCCCTGCAGTTTGATATGCAGGACGAGGCCAGCGTGCGCGACAGCATCTTGCAAAACAGAATAAATGTTGTCTTCTTTCTGGTCGATGCAATCAGCTCGAGCTGTCAAGAGTCCTTTATCAGGGCGTTGGCGGAACTGAGCAAGACAACTGGACAGGATGTGCATTTTCTTCATGCAAGTTCTCATTCTTGCTCCTTGTATTTCCCAGCAGCTGACTCCTTTTGCGAGATCTAGACCAGTGGAGCGAAGGCGTTTTCCAACCATGCCGGAGCCCCAATTGATCGTCTGCTTCTCGACGATGACCCCAACATATACGAGATTCAGAAATCTCAGCGGTTCACGCTCCCGATCATGCAACAGGTTAGTCGGACAGTTTATCAATTGTTTCTCAATCTCATCATGTCTTAGGGCGTGGAAACAAACAGTCGAATCATAGAGCTGAGCGAATCTCTCGGTGTGAAAAGTTACATATTCTGCCCCTGCGCGGTTTGTACGTTATTGCGCTTTACCATGCAGAGCTAGGCACTGAGCATCAGCACAGATGGTAAAGGAGAAGGATTCGGGAACAAGATATCGATTCAAACAGCTGCTATTGTGAGAGCAGCAAAGGCAACTGGAAGAGTATACAATTTGACTGAAAGAGACGATTGGGTGAGTAATCTCCCACACAATAACATCCAAATCTAATGTCCCAGTGACAGGCTTGGCCGGTCTGCCATTTGCTTGACAACACCATGTTGTACGTCGAGATACTGCGGAAGATACTGTCATCTGACGATATCCCCCATGGCCGAAATGGTTACTACCCCCCGTCAAGTGGTCGGGCTGCATGGAAAGACGTATACGCATCCATTGCCACTGCACTTTTCAAAAGAGGTCTCCTCATGGACTGTGCTGTCCATCCGGCCGACGATGATATTCTAGCTGCTATGGCTGCCGCGCTCGACTCGCCGAAAGAAATGGTGGCGGTCCAAGTGGGTGGCGAGTACGTGAATCCCTTTCTCAGGTCCAAAGGCAACAAGAGTAACTTCTTTTCCGCAGATGTCTTTTGACAACAAGAAATGGCCTCAGGATTGGCTGGAAGCCTTTGTTCCCTCCTGAGCATATTCTCGGTATCCTCGATCAAGAAGTCGATTTTATTCTTTCAAACGATGCTAAAGAGTATCACGGAGGAATTGGTAATTGGTAGGAACTTTAATCCTCATAATGTCTATGTTAGTGTCGCAAGTGATATGTATGTTTGTAGTCTCAATCTGCCTCTTGGAAGTTCTCTTGCATACCAGGCAAGTTATACACTATACTGTCATTGTTAGGGAAATAGCTCCTAGGAAAGCACTTATTTCACATATCTAATAAGGTTCATTCCCTCCCTCTCAACCAAAGCTTAAATCGCACAAAGACTCAGTTAATATTAAAGAGTCACATGATCAAGATATCCTTGTGGAAGCTTTCTTTATGCTATTTACGAGCCTCTCCTTGAAAATTCTGTGGTGATTCTGGTTACTGTAACTAACCAGCTTCTTTCTTTTGCTAACATTACATATCCGACTCTACTTTAGTAATGTCTATTCATGGAGTGCTTCCTATAATTTACCAATGTGTGATGTCCCATCTGAATAACGCCAAATGTCAGAGACATCAAGTGACGATTTCCGGGTAATTCCCCAAGCCAAATTCATATAGGCGATATAGGGCTAATAACTAACTTTTACAAGGACTGCCAGATTCTTCACAAGACGTATTGGTAAAGTTATTAATACGGAGTTTCCTCTCAGGATATGGATGATGAATAAGCGATTCGAGTAGCCGAAGCGACAGCAAGTATGAGTCACAGATATTCAATTATGGATCAGTTTCTTGTATACGGGACCTACAATCACATGATTATTGATAACAAAATCCAGGACGAAGTTCCAGTCGATTTACTTCCTGCAACTTGCTGACTCTGTGTCTGTCAGAAGACCAACAATTGGAGCAAGAATTGTATATACATAACTCATACGAGAATCGCAATGTCTTCATATGATGTCCTTGTCACTGGTTCAGCAGGCCACCTCGGCACTGCCCTCATGCTCTCCCTTCCTTCGCTCGGCTTCACACCTTTTGGCATTGATATCCTGCCCTCCTCCACCACCACACGGGTAGGATCTATTACGGATCGAGCTTTCATCAGCTCCATCTTAGAGTCCCAACCCATCAAGCACATCCTCCACGCTGCAACATTGCACAAGCCACACATCTGCAGCCATGCTAACGAGGACTTTGTCTCAACGAATATTCTCGGAACACTAGTCCTTCTCGAAGAGTCAGCCAAATATAGCCAGCGTATCGAGAGCTTCATCTTCTTCAGCACTACCAGCGCATTCGGTATGGCACTTAGTCCCAAGCCGGGATTCCCCGCTGCATGGATCGATGAAACCGTTGTTCCCCAACCCAAAAACATATACGGCGTGACAAAGGTCGCAGCGGAGGATGTCTGCGCGCTCATACAAAAGCAGAGCGGCATGCCGGTGCTGGTTCTCCGGACGAGCCGCTTTTTCCCCGAAGAGGACGACGACGAGGGGCGCCGCGCGGCCATGGACGATGAGAACCTGAAGGTCTTGGAGCTTGCTTATCGCAGATGCGATATTGAGGATATCGTGCGGGCGGCGGTCTGCGCGATGGAGAAAGCGAGGGATATTCGCTGGGGAAAGTACATCATCAGCGCGCCTCCGCTCTTTAAGAATGATGCGCACACGCTTGACAGGCTTAGCCGTAACCCGGCAGAGGTGTTTAACGAGATGTGTCCGGGTTTAGGCGCTGTGTTTGAGAAGAAAGGGTGGAAGCATCTGCCGAGGATTGATCGGGTGTATGATTCGAGCAAGGCGATGAGGGAGATGGGATGGGAGCCACAGTATACATTTGAGAAGACGGTGGAGAGGTTGGCAATGGGTATAGAATGGAGGAGTGAATTGACGGCGAAGGTTGGCAGGAAGGGGTACCATGCTGTGAGCACTGGGGTTTATACAAAATGATAGACAGGACTCCACACCAGAAGTAGTAGAGGTCATCACAATCATACAGCCTAGCCTCCTTTAATCATGTGGCTTTTCCAGCAAAAGAACGAGCAAAGATTGGACTGAACAGCGTTCTTTGGCTGATTTGTGGGAGTGGAGATGACATGGAGAGCCGGCGGATATGCAAGTCAGACACCACTCTTTAGTTGCCAGAAATGTGTATATTGAATTTGTAAAAGCCATGTTGGGAGCAGATGTTGATGTTGGATTGAACACACCGTAGCTAAACACTGGGTTGTTTACTGTCAGAAGGTGAATGCGTGGATTGGTCCCAGCCCATCTCATAGCCTTTTAGTGTTCTCTGGTACACTCCTCCGCAACCACACACTGGACTTGCTTCCAAACTTTGGCATATCAACCAAGATTCACAGGAAGAATATCGAGCTCAGTGCCCTGGTAGGGCTGTGTATAGTTACGTCACCCGAACCCGGAAATTGCCACCCCCGGCCAAACAATGGGGCCCACATATACATATACCCTAGCGACATGCCAGCTTTGATGACAGAATCCACGCGTTTACCTGCCCGTCTCAAACGGCAGCTGTCAGTATGCAGAATATCAGCCTGTCTCGTGCAATATCTCCAAAGGGCTGTGTGCGGTTCGTCTCCTTGGGAACCTGCCCCCGTCCCAACGCTATACTCGCTCTTCGCTGGAATTCCCACAGATTCGGCCTGCAGACGCCGCAGAGTAATCGATGGCCGAGAGGGTTTCAGACTGGACAAATGTGCAATATACCTGACCAAGAAACAACAAAGAATGATGCAAAAATTCCGCAACCGCCACCAGAGAAAGAGTCACCGTCGGCTCGACCAGTAGTCGTGGACTCAAAGGGAACAAAATACTACACCCTCAAGAAGTACAGGGAGGGCCCGAACCCGGAGAGCGGCGAGCTGGGTAAGGAGTATAATTCGGAAGATGTAAGGACTCATAACAAGGATGTGGACGACAGGCATAAGAAGGATTGATGGCTGATATGCTCGATGTGGATGTACTACTGCTATTTTCTCCTCATGTATTATATTTGCTTTTTCAGTATAGACACGTCTGTACTTATTATGCCCAAAATTGAATTGAGCTATTTGCTCTTACTGTGATAATAGAGCCCTACTGGTGTATACAGGTAACAGGGATGTCCAGTTGCCAGCTAAATCCTATATTTCGATTTCAGCATAGAACGCTACAAGGAGAAGGATAAGAGGGCATAACAAATCACGTTTCCATTCCACCAACATCAATGTTTCCTTATACTACTTCTTTCTAGTTCTGCAACGCGCCCAGAAAGCACTAGCAGTCGCTTCTGTAGCATCTACAACCTATAGTCAGCTTATCCTGCGCAATAAACAGCTGGTCACTTTCCAGCCAACATGACACACCGCTCCTGCTAACGATTGACTTATGTCGAAGAACCTCTTTACGAGAAAGTGGTATATTACTTACACTGAGATTGATATTTTGCGGCACCCTATATTTCGCGATGGTGTATCGGTATACAGATGTACCGCCAACGATGGCCCCAATTGCAAACGCAGCTAGGCTTATTTATCGTGTAATGTCAGCCAACAGGCAGGTAGAAAAGGGTCTCGGGTTTGTGCCAACCCTCTGCTAAAGACACTGGATGTTCTCGTTGCAAACATAACTATGGGTCAAGATTCTGTCACGGCAAAGTACAGAAGTGCATTGCTGAGTTATTGAAAAATCAAGTCCGGGCGCATTAGCAATGAAAGATGAGGAGAAGGAAGCTATATACTTGTGGAGGATGTGGCCTGACCCAGAGGCGAGTTGCGATATCGAACCAGAAGTGTACATCACTCTACCATGGTTGATCGGCTCCGGATTGTTTGTGTACCAGGAAGCTTTCTGAGCTCCGTGTGATCCAACAGCCTGTTCTAACTCTGATACAGAGTCATGTGTCAATGCTCGTTTCAGAATATCCAGATATTTGTTGATCGGGCTGGTTATACTGATCACAAGACTCATAGCGTCCAAATCAGCACAGTAGCCATTTGAACAACTGTCGTTACTGCACCAGACGGGTTATATTGCCATGACCTGTGTGCGGCCCGCCGGTCGGTATTTGCCTTTGAAACTAATCCAGCTATTTCGAGCCTACAATTTTACTTAGTCGCGGCTTAAGATGGGAACGAAATGAGGCAAGCTATCCGCTTCTTCCCCTTCCATAGTGGCATATTTATTTAAGGAATCGAGGCATTACTCAGGAGAATTTATAACACCATGACCAAGTTTCAAAGGCATAAAGACGGAGAAAATAAGTCAGAAGGGCCTTGCCTTTTGAACTGCAGTCTACAGTATGTACTACTCGCCAATGATTCGCCTACTAGAGCCGGGGGGGAATAAGCTTAGGTACTAGTTGAGTAGTGACTGTCTGTGAGAAGGCCCAGAACTCCGATGATCTGATCAGCGCGAGGATAAGAGGCATACTGGCCCCACACGGAATAGTATACACTAAGTCTAGTAGCCACCAGCTTGATTCTGCAAAGCCAAGGTTAGGCGGTATTTCTGTATCTGCTTCTCGCTATGAAGCGAAAGATCTCAGGGATCTTTAGAGAATGTTATCCTTACCTGAGTACCTAGTACCTACCATTGTCCCTGATTCTTCTCTCTGCATCTGCCAGGTGTCCGATAGTCACCTTTTCCTTTCAAAGTTGAGCAGGGTGAAGATTGTTGGGTGCGGTATACTCGACGTTCCATTGTCCTTCACACCTGTCAGGCTGTCACCAGTCTTCCGTTCTTCTGGGAGCCATACTAATCGCCATATCTACGAAGGCTGTGCAAGTAGTGACTGGACCGTTGGAAGCCCATCTCTGGCAATGACACCAATCTTTGCCGCATCCCGTTTGTACATCTTATCATCGAAGTCCATAAAAGAGACTATTTAGTGAGCAGAGAATTCCTGCCCCAGACTCGATGCAGGTCACATGACCCGTGAGGCTTTTGCCAAAGAGGACACAGAGATGTTGATATACTCCGTCGAATTCTGTCATGTGTATGGACGTTGCACTTCCTGCTTGTATAAGCATTTCAAGTAACCAAACAAGCCATGGAGGCTTCTGTATGGTTAGACTCCTTAACTGTTGATTCATTGACAGAACTCTAGAACAGCATTTAGTACATACCTGTAGAGCTTGCTTAGGGACGGTACTCTTGCTAGATCCAACAAATGGGAGTCTTGTTTATCAAAGCCCTTAGTCACAATTCCATACGGGAATATTATTGGGACCCGACCATGCCGTATCTAAGGATTGGTGGTCCTCTGCGGAGTGTCATGGCAACGTAACTATGACGCACAGCAGGTGCTATTAGATGTTTCCAGCGCAAGTGCCACCCATGCGTCTGAACAATTTAGCCACTACTCTTTCTGACTGGTTATTGTAATAAGAAGGGGCAGCATCCGGCAATCCTCTCGATTGGGGGATGCGGACCCCCGCACCGTACCATAAAAAAAGAAGAGGACCTCCGTCATCGACTCCGCATCCGTCCAATCCGTATATAGTGCCCATTCCTTCCTGAGCACAATCAGTTCCCTTCTGAGCGTGTGAGATCTCCATTACATTGCAAATTGACTGTTTGAAACACTGTGTCAACCACGAGCGACCTATCGAATCGATATGGCACCTGCAGCTGGACAACAATACGTCGACATTGAAATTAAAGATGACATGAAGTATGACATTCGCATTGAAAATGCTCACATAGACAGGTATTTACTTCTCAGCCTGCCTGAAAGTGACTTGCAGTTTGATCTGACATCGCTTAGCGGCGAGTTTTATAACGAGGATAATCAAAACGATACCCTAACCACCGACGACGTTGACGATATGGTTATTCGCCATAACGGTGGCTTGCGCCATGTCTGTGCCTGTGGCGAAGAACAAGGCTTCAAAGGGCTGGAAGGCACAATCGACCTCTTCGACGATGTAAAGGATACCAAGATTTGCACTCTAGCATGGAATGCTTCTATGGGACCCGGGAAAAGAAATATGTTCGAGATGCGTGATCGTGACCCAGGATACAATATCAATATTGGAAAGTGGAATGAAACTGGTATCATGGGCAAGGTTCCGGTTACCATCAGCGAGGAGTAGGGTACCTGGGGAGTGATAGGATGCTTTGTCCTTGTGTGGCTTCTTTTTTCGTACATACGAAACCCATATATGGAGCTTTCACACAATCAAGGCTGAAAAATGTCAATACCCCCTTCAGACCCACGCTACATCCCGCTGAATTCCAGACACCTACTATATTGTGTCAAGATATGAGCTAGTTTAATCTAATACGCTGTTCCAGACATCTTCTGTTTAGATGTGCTGACTCGGAGGCTAAACTCCGTAGCACAAATAAGTCTTCCAATGGCACAGACCCTTAAACATCCTTCGCTTCCTTTGCTCTGAACCAGAAGATATCCCAAATAAAGACCACGACGGCATGTCATACGGTCATTGGTAGATTAATAGATTATCCAACCACTAATAACTGGATTTGCAGACTTCAGAAATGGAAAGACTGCGCTGCAACCGTTGTGAGAAGAAGCAAATTGTGAGCACTGAGCAATATGTCACAAGAGTCTAGCCGAAAGGCATTAAAAACGCTGGATTACCATATGTACGGCCATATCTCCTGGCCCGGAGGTTGGATCTCAAAACAAAGGAACCCCTCCGTAAGTTGCTACGGGTCCAAGCAGTCCTGCAGAGATAGTTTGGTGCCTACACATACCTGGCTTTACCCAAAAAAAACAAGTTGTAATACGGAGAATAGAGTTCCTATCCACCAAGCGCTTTTGTAGTTCTTCAAGTTCGTTACTTCTCCATCTGGCCTGGAATTGAAGATTCTCAATTCTTTGGAGACATCTTCGCAGAATAATCATCCTGTATGCATCTTTCCACTTTCCACGAAAAGGTAGTCCTTGGCGCAACTGCATCCGATGTGGTTGCATGAGATTCTCAAGCACAATGAATCGGTTCGCTAACGCTGACTGGCGAAAGCGTATACACCTCTTACCGCCTATAGAACCTGGAGGTCCGTGCTAATATTGATCTCGATAATAGGCTTCGTCATGCTGCTTTCTGAAGCTTCTGTGGTCCATCGATGCTGACTTTTGGACCACCCAGGCTATAGAGGAAGGGGAGTGGATTGGCGTGAGAGAGTAATATTGGCCAATCCTTTAACGTGCGATGCTCTAATTGAGCTATCTGTTCAGGAGGCATTTGTAACCCATAGATTCTTTTATGTAAACAGGCCGATCCAATTGATCCAGATGATCACGCTACTGCTGCTTTGGTAGATCACTCCGGCTTACTGATCGTCAGGAGATCTTGTGGCCTAGGCTTCGCTCGATACCTGTTTACCCTGGTTGTAGATAAGCTCTACCGCCGGTTTCAAGGAACGAATCAAGTACATCTCAAATCGACCTTATATTAACATCTCGCGTGTTGATCACCAGAGGCTCCAACTTCGGAGCTCAAAGGGTATACCTTGTTGCCATTAGTTTTGTAGGAGCACTCGCAAAGAAGGATTGGATGCTAAACAGTACTGTAGGGTAGTACATTATCATGTTCGAAAGACTTCTGAAAGATCTCCTTTCTCTCACCGTTATTTCCACTGACCACAGATTCACGTATTAGTTGAGATATGATCATAGCTGCTGAAAACGACGCTCGTAGAGCTAGAGTATCCTTTGCACTGCCGACATTGGCGAACGTGACTCTCCTACACCGTTGCGAAGTTGGCTTTTGATGGCTCAATATGACTCTTGAAGATGAGGTAGTCGATTATTTCCGGGTGGAAGGAAAGGATGACTTTGCTGTAGAAGTCGTTTGATCATACCGGCATTCTGCTTGGAGCTTTAAGTATTGTCGAAATAACCCGGGCGAACAAGGGAAGTGGAATTACTCATAAAAGTGGGACAGTGACAGGTCTCATACAACTTTGGAGATTCCCATCAAGAGTTTAGGCAAGCATTATCCCCAGGAAGTTTAGGACGTGTCTGGTTGGCAAGGTTTGGATCATGAAGCTGGTTGGGATTATTTCTGTTAAAATATAATACCAGTATAACTATGGATATGAGAGTGAGACCCTAGACTGATGAGGACCATGTCCGGACACCCTTTGGGCCTAGTGGTATTATAATTCAATAATTTCGATCGCGAACTAATATCTTCTAGATCTGGGCATGATAAATTTGTCTTGAAAGACACACCAAAGGACATCTATATGAACTTCATCGAGAAGCCCCATCCATGAAAGTCACTACTCATTTCCATGCGACACTACCAGACCATCGTATATAGATACTTGACGGATGACTTACGCCTTGTCTGGAAAGGCATTCCCATGCAAGCTCGGAAAGATTTTAAAAACTTGCCTGCAAGGTACTGCTGGTTGCATGAAAGACATATTTTTCATCTCGGTAATCTGCCTTAGCGCATTCGCAAACTTGGGAACTAATGGCCTCAGATATCAATCCAGACAATGTCCTAATTGACTGCCGCCAAGAAGGTCAGAAACCGATCATTGAAGGCGTTCCGATCATTGACCTAGAAATTGCCGCGTAACATCCCAAGGGAAGGTGCATTCAGGTTATGCTGGCTGGAAGCGACAACTGGCGCAGCCCCGAGGCACATTTCAACGGTGAACTGAACAAATCCACGGTTTATGGACCTCTGAGAATGAGGTAATTGCGAAAGGAGAAGACGTGTTCATTCTCGTCGCCTCCCCGGATATCAAAATTAGTCACGTGATACGATCAATCGTTTGTGGCATGTGACCTGATGGTGGAAGATCACGTGCTCAGGCAGTCTCGTCTCGCGATGCCGAATTCACCCAATTTGTGAGAGAAACCGCCAGATCGCTTACACCAGCGATGAACCCCTTCAGAGCTCCATCTCGTCGAGATGGAGCTTGGCACAAGGTCGGCCTTGCATCGGCATTTCCGGACCTCGATATCGACTATGATGGCCGTCGTATCACAGCGAAGTGCAAAGCTTTTCGGATCCCGAACTCCAATACAAACGGGCCTCAAGAGGCTGAGTGTCCGGTCGAAGCGGATATTGACCTACCAGGCGACTTGAAAGATCAGGTCCTTGTGTTTAAGTATAAAGGAAAATTTCATGCAATTGATCACGTGAGTGAGATGAAGACAGATACATTGACTCATGCTGACCCTTCCAGCAATGCCCTCACTCGTCGTTCCCACTGTCGCAGGGGAGCCTCTTTGACATTGAAGACTTTGGCGTCGTGCTCAGCGCCGGTATCACATGTCCTAAGCACGGCTGGTCCTTTGATCTCTTCTCTGGGCAGTCGGACCGTGGCAACTACAAGCTCAAGGTTTGGGAGGCGCAGCTGCGTGACCCTCCCACATCGACTGATGGGGCTTCTGAGGCTACCAACAAGGAGGTTTGGGTGAGGCGGAAGCAACGAATCGGCTAGGTGAATAATTCAGAGCTGAGCAGGATTGACCTGAGCATTCGTATCTCCTATTGGTCTCCCTCCTGTAATCAGCTTGACATGAACAGTAACGTCATGTATCAGTCGCAGTAAAAGGACTGCTGTGACTGTAATTGTGCTTGTGTACTTCAGGGCACCCTGCTGTGAAGAGCGCCTTGACGCCATTCGTCCGCACCCATTGCCATATATTTACTGTCTGTGGCAGTCCTGCACAAACGAATGTCAGTCCGCATCACACCGTGCATGCCCCGGCAACTATGCTTTTGTGTCAATAGAGAGGGTTGTAGCACCTGTCTACTCACAGGAAAATGGAGCGGATAGGCATGATGGAGGAATGAGGATATCCAAGCACCGACTTATCCTAAGGACTCATGTAACGATATATATTATAGGCAAGGAGCTAAAAAGAAATGACTCTTGAATTTTATCACTAGCTTTAGAGTAAAAGGAACCGTCCTGCACAGATTTGTTGTCAACCCAACGCCCTGGAATCGTCCAAGTTGGTGTCGACTTGGATCTTGCTATTAAGGAACATAGAGACCAGCCTTCGGGCGCAATGAGCAAGACCGGGACAAGGAATTCATGGCCATAGAGCTGCTGCTAGGAGAGAAGCATTTGTTTTGGTATGATCTGAAGTCTTTCTTTTGGGTTTTGTTTTGGATATGCATCCATTATGATGGCCCTGGCAAAAGCGTTGGGCCAACGGACTTTGACTGCTGGAATTATGAAGATGACCAAAAACTGGCCAATTCAAAACGAGGAATAGTTGCCGACGAGACGGACTCGTCCTTGAGGCAATGTCAGCGCTCGTGTTACTCTTCAGCCCCCCAAAGCTAGAACATAAGTCCAGTGATATTATGAGTATTTCCATTAAGCCAACAATTCTTGATCATGGTATCCTACTTCACTAGCAGAGAACGAATTAAGATCCACACAAATGTGGTCATCCAGGAAAGAATGCCGCATGATGCCATGGTTCCACGGTCCACAAAGAAAACCACTACCGTACAGGAATCGATCCCTCCTCAAAGAGCTCAGTAGCCCCGAACCCACGTAGCTCATCACCATCAACTTCCCAGCCATTGTTTGCCAAAAAGCCATCCAGGTCCATCTTCAACTCTTCGGCATCCGCGTAGCCGTATTCCCAGCACTTTCGTATAATATCGCCTAGATATTCCCTTTCGAGGACTGGCCATTGGTGCTCCACCACCATATGCCGCAGCTCTGCATCCTGTCTGTCCTTTTCATGGCCAGGCCAGGACTCCGTCATGAGCTGATAGACAAGACATCCCCAGAGAAACAGATCGGTATAAACCGTAGCCACTTGACTATGTTGTCGCGGTATATTGCAGGGATGAAATGGCTCATACCTCACAGTTTCATTAATATACTTCCTCATTGTCTGACTATCAAGTAGACAGTGTCAAGAAAGCTGAGCAGCAAGAGCAAAAGAGAAGATGATAGCCAGCATAATTCAATTTGCAGATCACCAAAGATAATGTTTTTTGAGTGCACAAAGGATAGTGCTGAGATGAGATGCAATGCCCATTGGTAGATTAGCAGACGATATTTAGGCGTAATTCGTGACGGCCCATCCGCATTGGAGTACATGGTCGATCTGTGCGTGGCCATGAGCTGATCAACTGTAGTTGATGGCTTGTCAAGGATAGGAACCGCAAAGAATGGGTCGCGATGATCGAAGCGAACAATTCGTGGGTGTGTTTCAGCAAGCTGTTCATACACGCAGGTGGCCTTCCACAGACGTGTTAAGTCCCCAGACATCACTTGTGGGCCTGAAAAAGCATCAGGCTCATCATAAATGTCTAAATTGTTGCATGACATATAATTGAGGTGGTCCTGACTCAAGAGAACGACAGATTTTTCATCGACCTGCATCACTGTTACATTATCTATATATGCTCGAAATCTTTGCTCCCAAGGGACGTTGGGTAAGAGTAAGGGGCTCATGAGACGCCTGAGCAGATCTGGTCGAGACCCCGGAAGAGGCCGTAAAAGGCGACTACATCGACCACCGGTACGTGCCATGATGGGCTGTGAATAAAAAGAGAAAGAGCGGCAGGATATGTACATGGAAGAGTGAGTGTATGAAGTTATGAACTAGGTAGTAGCTAAAATATATAAGTTACACCCCCAAAATGAGTCACGTGCAGAGGAGGCATATCGGCGAGCATCAATCGCAAAGGAGAAGGCGCTGGCTAGAAGGAAACAGATCCCTCCTTTATCCAAAATTTGACCAAGTCTGGCGTACTTAATACCGATCGAAGCGTAATTAGTCCAATATAGATTCTAGCCTAGGCGTTCTAGACTCCTAGATGATCCCGCGAACGTCCAATTGGTACGACAACGGGAAATTCATTTATTGTAATGGACGAAGACACATTCGCAACGACCCTGATTCCTGATTTCTTCAAGCACAACAATTATACTTTGTTTGTTCGCCAGTTGAACATGTAAGATTTCCATAAAAAGGTGCGACTTTCTGATACGATACTACCTCGGCACCTGCACGGGCGAAGAAGGGCAGAATTTCCAGCGAATATTGGCACAGCTACTTCAAGAGTCATCAACCACACCTGTTATGGTTGATCCATAAGCCCAACTTGAAATACAACGAAGGTAGCAACGCTGGTCAAGAGAATTTGGCTACGAAAACAGAACGTCAGAGTTGCATTGGAGCGCGAGGAGATCCGTAGCTACTATCCCATAGCCCACGCTGGAGGGGATGATTGCGATTACGCCGGCTGAGAGGACGGTCAAGACGCGGGCTGCGTCGGTGGGGATGTTGATGGGCTTTTGCTTTTGCTTTTGCATTTTTGCTTATCGCACTATTACAATGGGGTGTAGGGTGTATGGTGTGGGAGGGTATAACTTATACACTAGGTCAAGTTACACATGTACAACAAATCCATTAGCTGTACTCCGTGCTACTGAGTAACCTCGAAGACGGCATGCTCGGACTCAAACTTCCCCCTCGCCTCTCCCTCGCCCAGGCTCTCTAGCTGTGAGTCTGTCACTTCGTCCCGCGTACACGCCCAGATCCCATGCCAGATCCCATGCCAGATGCCCTTTGCTTGAACTGCGTACTTGTGACCTTCTTCCAGGGGAACCTGGGGAATAGTCACGGTCTGCTCCTTTGAGCTCTCTGCCGGGATCTCGACCAGGTCATCCCGGGAGGGAGGTAGCCGGCGGTTGATTTTGATGGTGTCCAGTGTGATGGGGTTGTTGTTACTGGTGTCATTGATCTGGAAGACGCCCAGGAGGTTGGCTCTGGGATCGAACGGGGTCCCCCAGTTGAGGAAAGTCACTGGTGTATTTGCCGGATTGTGGATGGCGAAATTGATGGCGAGGCTGATGGGTTGAGCGGGCGATGGAGGGACGGGCGAGAGTGTCACTTGGAGGTTTGTCATTGCTTTAGCTGTAGAAGGAATGTAAACAGAGGTTGTCTCGGTTGATGGGAAGTTGAAGCCGGAGAGTAGGAGAGTGGATGGGTTTATGAATGATGAAACCGCAAGCTTTGCATGAGGGATATCCGATCCGCCAATTAGACACACGGTGTAAATTGCCGAGCTATAGATTCAAGTCGCCAAGCTTGAGGGGTCTTTATAGCAGTAAATGACTGGTATAAAAGAATGGGACGGTGAGACAGGAAGTCTTGGGTTGCATTCTCTTCGGGTCTTCAAGTATCAGCCGGATATTAAGGAGATAATAAGGATTGATAAGGTGTGATGATCGGCGATTCAATCGATGAGTCGTTCTTTTTCTTGACTCACTGCGGAGTACTTGTATCACTTCTCTTACAACTCTTTAGTAAACAACTCCACTCAGTTTCACTTAGAGTTGCATAACTGAACTGCAAAAATCAAATCCAACCCTCACCAAACCTATAGCAGTGAGGGTTCAGTGCCTAGCTTAGGGAATCACTTTAGGTTTGAGTTCTCTACCCCAGGCCGGATTTAGGTTTAGTGAAAACTATTAGTTTTAATTTTTATAGTTTTTATGGATTAGGTGAAACTGCCTAATCTAATTAAAGGTAATATAGAAGTATTATATATTAAAAAAATAGGTTAAGTTAATTAAGTACTCTAACTATAGTTAGATTTTATAAAGATAAGATAATAAAGCAGAACTCTTTAATTATATTAAAAATCTACTAAGTAACTTACCCCTCTATAAGCTCTTTAAAATACCCTAGTTAATAATTTATATAGCAAGGATAACTTAGTTAAGCCTAAGATACTACTTAAGAAATAATAATCTATATTATAGATAGATAACTATTATCTCTATTAGATCCCTCTTTACTAGAATCCCCTTCCTTAGACCTATTTCTTATAGACACCTCTTACTAAGATATATCTATCTTATTATCTTTATTAAAGCTATCCTAATCTTCTTTAGCCTTACTAATATACTATTTAATATTCTAATTAACCTGATTATCCTTCTCTATGTTAATATCTATCTTACTAACCTTATTAAGTAAAAACTAGAATTCCTAATTAATTTTAAATTAATCTATGCATATTAAGAGTATAATAGACTATATTATCCTAGAGTTTAGGTAGCTATATTAGTAGTAATAGATATCCTAAGCTATACTAAATAGATTCTCTAGCCTAATACTAGTTACTAGGATAGTAAGAAAGTCTTAAGTAATTAAGATAAGTATTAGATATTAAGTAATATTCTTCTTCCACTAGTTAAGAATATTAAAGGAGTTATTATATAAAAAGTAACCTAAAATCTTACTATAATTAGATTAATAGAAGGATAGTAAGGGAAGAGGGACTTACTTTCTCTAAGATATTTAGAAAGTTTATTACTACTAGATACTTTATCTAGAAAAATCTAGTATTATTTTAACTTATAAAGGGTATAATTTAGGCTAATTAGTAGTACTTAAATAGATAATAAAGTTTAAGCCTATAAATACTTCTTTCTATAATAGTTAAAGATCTTCCTAAGCTTAGTATAATATTTCTTAACCTAGTTATAGTTATTATCTGCCTAAGAAGTACTTTTAAAGAATATAAGCTTTTAATATAGATTAAGAAGATTCTACCTTAATCATCTCTCCTTGCTCACTCACGTGGCTCATCTCTCTTACTAGATTCTATCTTAATCATCTCTCCTTGCTCACTCATGCAGCTTATCTCTCTCACTAGATTCTACCTTAATCATCTCTCCTTACTTACTTACATAGCTTATCTCTCTTGCTAGATTCTACCTTAATCATCTTTCCTTACTTACTCACGCGGCTTATCTCTCTTACTAGATTCTATCTTAATCATCTCTTCTTACTTACTTATATAGCTTATCTCTCTTACTAGATTCTATCTTAATNCTTACTTACTTATATAGCTTATCTCTCTTACTAGATTCTATCTTAATTATCTCTCCTTACTCACTTATGCAGCTCATCTCTCTTACTAGATTCTATCTTAATTATCTCTCCTTACTTACTCATGCGGCTCATCTCTCTCACTGGATTCTACCTTTATTAAGAGAGATAAGCACGCGCAGGGGGTCCCAGACCTTATAAGCTAAACTAATAGTAAGCTAGCTAGCTAGCCCCTTAAACACTAAACTACGTGCTGGTTAATAAACAGGGACCTTAATAGACCCTAAAATCTGATCTCTCTACCCCTGAGAGCCATCTCTGCATAGTCAAATATGCATTAACTATTATTTTAATTAATAGATCATATTTGCAGCTTCCTAATTAGGATCCCATGCAGTGATTAACCCCACTAATTAGAGGCCCCAGCACCCAGGATCTCCCTACTAATCAGAGGCACCAAACCCTAGACCTCTAAGATTCAGCTCTAGCTATCTATTAATAACAACCCTTCAGGCAGAGCAGTCACCTAACTAGATTAGGGCTCCACCCCCTCTTATTAGGCTGCCTCCCTATGCTGGGTTAGGCTACTTATAGATCTTACTCTAGCATCATATACTATCATATACTTTAATTACATACTATCTCATACTTTCCACTGGGGCCTAGTTATTTTAATATTATAGCTTAGTAGCCAGCCCTAGTAGCTAGTGATAACTCTTCTATTGCTGATTACTCCTTTCATTTCATGGTATACTATACAGATATTATTAAATTCACTTAGGCTCACCCTGGTAAGTCCACTAAGACCCTCTAGGTTAAGGGCTTTACTCAGTAAGTGCTCACCCTAGTCAGGAAGCTGCTAGATAGCTAATTCTATGATGTGGTAGCTAGTAATCATAGCATGTAGGCCCTAGGCATAGATAGTATAGGAGCAGGTGAGCATAGCTTAGTCACTTCCTTATCTATAACCCCTGGGGCCTAAGGGATCTTTAGCTGGACCCAGCAGGTGCTGAGTAATCTATCTTCCCCCCCTAACCATTATCTCCCTCCTACCTCCTCCCCCCTGGCCGCACCCCCCCATAATGATGAGAACCATATCTAGATCCAGTGGCGCAGGTATAGAAACAGCCTAGGCCCAGGAGCTAGCCCTTATAAGTGAACTGCCACTATAGCTATCATAGATAAGATCTAGGAGATTCTCCACTATAGTAGCCTCCCTGGCCTGGCCAGCATGCAGGTGGCGGGGGCCTAGGTGCTTTATAATAGTGATCTAGATATATATACCCATTCTGCATCAGATCAGGAGTGCCTAATCTGGAATGAAAAGGCATGGCTCCAGGAGCTCCCTAAGGGTAAACATGCCTATATTACTAATCATTAGTATACTATCCTTATCCACTATATCCCTATCACTTTCCTCCCCTCCCAGAGCACAGTAAAACACCTCTAGGAGAAGATCTTACACTATAATCTAGCACTCCACAGCCCTATACTACATATAGGCTAGTGCGGGAATAATGCTGCAGCCTAATAGAGTAAGCAGAAATCTTCCCTAGTGGTTTCCTTCTAGAATACACAGTTAGTGAACTATGCTATCCAGCACTAAATCTTCCTAGATGGCACCCCACTATATATAGAACTATTTAACCCACTCTGCCAGCTCCTACAGTGCACCTAATACCTAAATTATAGACACACCCAGCCTATTTACATAGCTAAAAGAGTTACATGTCTGTACTGTACTAATACCTATAATAAGAAGTTTTATAAGGTTAAGGAAGTCCCTTCCCAGCACCACTATTAGAGTTGCATAACCGAACCGCAAAAATCGAATCCAACCCTCACCGAACCCGCAGTGGGTTGGGCTCGGGGCCTAGCCTAGGGAATCGCTTCGGGTTCGAGTTCCCTACCCCGGGCCCAATTCGGGTTCGGTGAAAACCGTCGGTTTCGATTTCTGCGGTTTTTGCGGATTAGGTGAAACCGCCCAATCCATTTTAGATGAAAATCACTAATTTCTAGTATTTCACTAATAATTTTGATATCACTAGATAGCCCCTGATCCAGGCTATCTAGTGATATAAATATTAATTTAAAATACCTAGTGGTTGCTGAGATATAGAGGAATAATCATTTTCGTCATGGGGTGGTATGAAAGTGGTRTRGATATATATATATATRTAACTAATRGTTRAYAACYACTATRGTTTAAAAATGATTTTTTAACCACCCCCCATTCAGCCCTATAGATATTGAATTAAAATTTTAGATATAGATTAGTATGATGATAATTATGATATATTTCATATAAAAATGATAATTTTTGATTAGCATAGTGATATTATGATAGATAATATGGCATTCGATGAGGCATTGAAATTCAAAAACCATCAAAATTCACCAAGGGGTAGCGGTTTAACCAACTCGAAATCGAACCGAATCTAACCATGGTTAGTTAGTATAGGCCTAGCTAGGCCTAGCTAGGCCTAGTAGTGGGTTTTTGCGGTGAAACCGCCACCAACCCGGATCGGATCCGGGTTGGCTGCGGGTTCTAAAATTTGAACTCGAAATCGCAGTGGTTCGGTGCCAACTGGTTTTAAACTCGCCCGAACTCGCACCAAATGCAACTCTAACCACTATGCTATCTACCATAGCACCCACTAAGCTAATAGCAAGCAGTGCCCTGTATACCAACATAAATACTAAATATCCTAAGATTAACTACAGAACTAACCCCTTTTCTTTACTAGCCTGCCCCAGCCTGCCAACCCAGCCCTAGATGCTAGAATAGCCCTAACACAGCCGCCTGCGCCACTACACAGCACAGCTGGCACGGAGCCCCCTGGGCCTGAAAGGGCTAAAATAATTAGTAAGCTAATACCAAATTCAGAAGATACACATTAACTGGCTAGCTAATCATCACTATTACTAGTTAATACATTTAAAACACACCCTCCTGTAAAGGCCCCTATCCATCTACCCATCCATCCACCCATCCACCTGATAGTTAATGTCAGCCGCCATCCATCTCTGTGACTCCAGCCAACCCATTCCATGCAAACCTACTCATAAAGCATGTCACCAAAGCAGCCCTAGAAAGTAATTATAGCCCTAGAATCTAAACCCTAACTAGTAGGGAAGGAACCAGCACCTCCACTACTGCCTACCTATAATATAGACTTCTATATACCAGTACTAATACTACAGTTAATAAGTACTAGCACCCCTAAATAAATAGCTAATTCAGCCTCCCCACCCCTATTATTACTCTCTAACCCAGCCTAATACATCCCCAGACTCTCCTTACATATATTAAATATATTAAGCCTCTTAGTTATCTCCCATACACCTACCCTCCTGAGTAACCTCACCTAGGAGGTTCCTAAGCTACCAGGGCCCCTAAAATATAAATATAGCCACAGCCAGGGCTGCTAGCCTGCTGTAAGTAGCCCAGACCTGCTTAATACCCTAGTCACCATGCCAAAATATTAAAAGATATCCACTAAGATATATAACACTAAAGATAATAGCACCACTTAGATCTCTATACTATAAGGCCTGCCCACATTACACACTAACCTAAACCTGCCTACTAAGCTAACCTAGATGCCCAAGACACTGAGCTAAGGGGGCCCTATCAAGACCCTCCTACCACAGCCCTAGTTCATAAGATCAGGGCCTCTGGTGTTAATCACTAGCACTAGCTCATCCAGCATATTAAGTATATATAACACATCCAGTTCAGTACCCACCTTAGTGAGCAGCATCTCCCTCCCCCTATTTAACCCTGAAATACTAACCCCATCAGCCTACTAAACTGCACCTTTCCTACTAACCTCTGACCCTGACCCACCCCTGAATTCAGAGGAAGCTGAATATAATGGGTTCCACACACACCAGAAGGCTGAAATGGGAAGTACTTAGGGCGGCTTAAGCATATGTGATAGCAGCATTTACCTAGAGGAGGGCTGCCAGCACATGGCCCCTAGTAGCTACAGCTAGTAGCCCATCCATACTGCTAAGGGCCCCCGAATCTGAACTAGATAAAGCCAAATCTAAACCCAAGGCTGAACCCAATCTAGGGGCTAAAACTAATATCAGAACTAAGGCTGGTATCACCCCAGGCCCCTAAGCTAACTAAACCATCCAAATACTACAGTAGAATATTTAGAACTTACTAGATATCAGCATAGCCCCCCTCCTTTAGGACCCTTAGCTCTGGGACTATATAGTTATTACTATCCAGGAGCCCTAGGTCAACACCCATAGGGATGCTCCCCTGATGCACTTCCCCTGGGAAGCTACTAATTACTTCTATATTATCTAGCTAGCTATAGGGCCAGGCCAAGGGTCCCCCTATGTCTACACATATATATAGAAGACTCTGCGCTGGCAGGTCACCTTTATATCTATACATATTATATCCACCACTATCTAGCTGGCACTAGGCTAGCTATGGATAGTGGTCCATAATATCTACAACCCACTATAGACCACAGCAAATAAGGGAGTAATGGACCTCATCCAGGCCCTAGAGGCTATAGACCAGTAGTAGTGGGCCTCCAGCAAGCCTACAGAGCATATAATAGTTAGTGATTTTAATATCTATAACAGCCTCTAGGCTAGTAAGGCATACTAGCTTCCCTAGGCCCAGCATAATAGCCCCTATGCAGAAGCCCTGAAGCAAGTCATTAAATAACACCCACTAGAGCTAGTCACCCTAGTTAGCCTTATTACCTAGCCTACCCTAGTCTCCGCACGCGACACTGCTGCCCCCAGTAGCCCAGACCCCCCTGAAGAAGCTAGCCTAGGGGCCCTCTCTGCAGAGGAGTAGGCCACTAGCTTAATAATTAACCTAACCTTCATCTCCTAGGGGCTTGCAGACCATATCTACTATATTCAGGAAGCCAACCTAGATAGCAATTTAGATCACCTCCCTATTAAAACTAAGCTAAATGCCACCTTTGAACCTAAACCACCCTAATAATACTAAAACTAGGCCACCATGGACCTCCAGAAGCTGGTAACAGCCCTCACTGCATGCCTGCCCCCATCACTTCCTGCTGAAGTGACCTGGGGAGATATTAACTAGTTTATAGGGGAGCTAGTTAGTATGCTTACTACTATAATTAATACTATAGTACCCTAGCTCTGCCCCTCTTAGCACTCCTACCCTAGCTTCATCTCAGAGTACTGGGCCCTGCTATGGGAGAAGAAGCACATCTAGCAGACCATCTCTTTATACTAAAGTAAGCACTAGTGTAAGGCCCCCCTGCCCCTGCAGGTTTAGCTAGCTTAGGCCACCCAGGCATGTAAATAGGCTGTGTAATAATGCTAACACAATGCTTTTTAGTAATAAATTACTAATATTATAGACATAGATAATATATGGTGTGCTATCTACTAGATAAAGAACCAGGGACCCTACTAGGCCTATACCCCCCTACTCTAGGACCCCTATACCAGCTTAATTACCTACAGGGCCTAGAAGAAGGCTAACTGTTGGAAAAGGAGTTATACTATGGTTCATCCCTAGTCATATCCATGGGTCAACTTACTATGGTAGATCCCTACCATAGTTGACCATTACCTATAACCATGGATAACCTTTGACTATAACCATGGATCACTATAGGCCTATGATCTAACTATGAATCATTAGTGAGATCACTATGAGGTCAGTGGCAAATATAAGGCTAGTGGCAAGATTATTCAAAATATAGAATAGTCTAGGCCTAGGAGGGATTACCTATAAATATACCCTTAATATCCTCTCTATAGTCCACATCACATTGACGATTAATTAATCACATTTCATCTTATACTATTTTATTCTAATATTCTACTAAAGCTATCTATTCCCCTTTATACTAGTGAATTTCCTTTGTTATCTACATATATATAACTCACTAGTATTCTTATTCTTTCTCACACTAACCTCCTTACCTACTAGTTCTTCCCACCACCCCTATAAGCTAATCTAGATAACCTCTAGGGATATAACTACCCTGAGCTAATTAGCATACTAGAATTTAGGGAGCATGAGGTGCTCTGCACCCTCTGCTCTATTAAACTAGATAAGGCCCCTGGCCCAGATGGAATTACTAACCAGGTGCTGCAGGCTATTAGTTATATGCTAGTTCCATGCCTAACAGGCCTGTATAATTAGTATATTCAGCTTAGCTACTGCCTAGAGCACTTCTATAATGCCACTATTATCACCCTCCATAAGCTAGGCAAGCCAGACTACTCAGTGCTAAAGGCATACTAACTAATTACCCTACTAAATATACTAAGCAAGCTGTTTAAGGCCCTGATTGCTACCTAGTTAAGCTATCTAGCTAAGGCCCATAGGTTGCTTCTAGATAACTATTTTAGGGGGTGTAAGGGCTAGGGAACAGAGAATGCCCTCTATATAGCTCTAGAAGCTATCTACTTAGGCTAGAAGAATAGTAAGGTTATCTCTACCCTTCTGCTTAATATCTATAGGGCCTTTGATAATACCTCACATGAATGACTCTTATATAACCTCCATATCTAATGGGTCCTGGAGGCCTACATTACCTGGCTTAGTAGCTTTCTCTAGGGCTAATCTACCTTACTAGTGCTGCCTGAATACACCATGCTAACCTGATAGATGGAGACTAGCATCCTATAGGGCTCCCCCCTCTCCCTAATTCTCTATATCTTCTACAACGCGGGCCTAATAGGGCGGGGGGACCCTGAATAGGGCATTAATAATATTAGATATATTAATAATATAATAATGCTAGCTACTAGTGATAGTGAGTATACTAACTATTAATAGCTGTAGGAGTATTACTAATATAGATACCTCTACTAGGCTACTACTCATGCCTCCTAATTTAAACTATTAAAGTTCTAGCTCATTCACTTCCACCCCCTAGGCCAGTAGGCCCAGGGCAATGCTAAACCATCTAGCTGAGGCAGCAGGCTGAGGGAGCTATTAGATCTAGATAATAGGTAGATTATTAAAGCTAGTATAATAGCCTGACTCCTTAGGGTTATTCTTAACTAGAACCTTACCTTTAAGGCACACCTCTAGCATATTAACAGTGCAGCCACCCAGCACCTCTAGGCTATTAGTATACTAGGTAGCTCTAAATAGGGCCTATAGCTCTAGAAGCTTTAGCATGTATATACTATCTATATTACCCTAATTATACTATATGCCGCCTCCATATAGTACATACTACTAGTCTAGGGCTAGAAGCACCTCCATAGCTAGCAGATAAAGGTGTTAAACCAAATCTAGTATTAGGCTAGGAAGCTGATTGCAGAGGCCTTCTAAATAGTTAGTAGGGCTATATTTAATACTAAATTATACCTTACCCTAATACTGCTGCTCCTCTAATAATACTATATCTAAACCCTTATCTAAATTACTACCACTCTAGCCTATTAAGTATATATTCTTAATTATTACTAATACTACTAGAACCTGCTGTTACACTCACTGCTAGAGGCTATAGAGGAGGAGGTTAAATTAGTAACTAATATTAACCCTAGGGAGCTAGAGATATGCTTACTATAGATAGTATCTCTGTGGTGGGAGCTACTGGAGGTGGTGATTAAGGAGATAAAAGAGTAGTTAATAATCTACTATAATATTCACTACATTACCTACCTAGAGGCTATTCAGATCTATATTAACAGCTCTAGTATCTACAGACAGATAGGCACTACTATAGTGTGCCTAGACCCCCCTATCTACTAATAATATTACCTAGAGACAGATGTTAAGCACACAGTGCTAGTTATAGAGATTATAGGGTTAGTACTAGCCCTATAGCTTATTAAGTAAGACCTAGTACTATATAATACCTAGTGGTCACCACCTGACTGCGGCTCTCAGAAGTAGGCTAAGATTTATTCTAATAACTAGGGTGTGCTGCATATATTACTCACCCTAAAGCAGGGCTCTAGCTAGTATCTAGTTTAGGAGATAGTAGACCTGCTGGATTAGCTAGATCTAGTATTAGATATATTATTCCACTAGCTAGCAGCGCACCATGGGGTTGCTAGTAATAAGCTAGTAGACTAGAAGGCAAAGGAGGCAGCTAGATAGTGATAGGGCATTATAGAGGGGCAGTATAGGCCCCTACTACTAGTTATACTCCTAGATTACCCTACACAGGGCCCCCTAGATGCCTGGATTAAATAGCACACTAAGGAGCAATGGGAGGAGGCCTAGTAGTAGTCTAAGTATAATAGATACCTCTAGTATTACCTCCCTAAGGTCTCTAGGCATTCACTTACCATCTATAATAATCTTATCCCTGTAGAGCATAGTGTTCTGGCCTAGATGTATACTAGGAAGATTAGGCTAAATCACTATCTCTTAACTATTAACCAGGCCAATGACCCCCTCTGCCTGTGCAGGCAGGCCCTAGAGATAATTCACCATGTGCTATTTAGCTGTACCTGATATGACAACCTTTAGTAGGTGATATGGACCAGCATGGAAGGGACCCCCTAAGACCTAATAGAGGCCTTAATAGAGAAGCAGTATATTTAATAGGCTGCATAGTTTATGTTAAACACTAGCTAGTTAATATATCTAGCAGAAGCTACTAAGCCAGCATAGCTTAAGCTAACCACCCCCAGCAGCAGGCAGCTGCTGACAGCCCTAGCAGGTAATAGCTAATAAACTATTATCATATATTATTATATACTACTAGTTACTCCTATTAGTGTAGCACTGCTACTCACAGCCCTAGCCTATATATCTACACAGCACCAGCTTGCTAATCTAGCACTATTCAGTAGTAGCACCCCCAGAACCCTCACAGGCTTGGGAATCTGTGGTATTCTGAATGGGTTAGCAACTATCTTAGGGGGAAGGGGGCCTGTATGGGTACCTAGCAGGCATAAAGGTATTTAGCTTTAGGAGAGGGGTAGCTGGTAATCATGGATTTCAGCCCTAGCTAAGATAGAATGATAGGGAATTAAGGTAGCAGCACTCACTGATTTCAGCCCCAGCTAGAATAGATCTATAAGGGAGTCAGGGTAGCAGCACTTACTAATTTTAGCTAGGGCTGAAATAGGGGCATACATAAGGGAATCTATAGGGGTCGGCCTAGCCTAGGTGCCTAATATATATATATATATCTATATATGCTAGCGGTGTCAGTCCGAAAGGATAGCTATCAGTTAGATAGTCACTGCTTGCTAGGAGCCTCCGGCATGGCCCAGCCCAGTGCCGAAACAGAGTAAGGAATCAATCAATCAATCAATCAATCAATCATATAGATTAAGAATTATATTAATAATATAAATAAGACTATAAAAGCTATAGGTCTTCTTATAGTAGTTCTTTAGCTTAGTATATATAGTTTATAGAGTCTTATAGAGTTATTTTTTCTAGAGCTATCTCTTATTCTAAAGGAGTGCTATTAAATCTTTAAGATAATTAAAGAGATATTTATAGATACTAAAGACTTAATATACTATAGCTCTAGTATATTCTAAGAGTATAGTTATATAGAAGTAGAAATTATAAAGAAGCTAAAGAAGATATTTAATATATTACTATTCTTCTAGACTAAGACTAAAGAAAAAAATATTATTCTTTAGTTAAGTCTTAATAAAATATTATATAGATTTATATAATTAATTAGCATACTTTAATATTAGATATATTAAATTCTATTATATTTTATAATCTAGAAGCAGGAGTAGTGGACTACTAGTATTTAAAGATATTTAGATTTATTAAAAGAATTCTCTTTATTTTAGGCTTATAAGAATAAAGTATATAAGCTTTTAAATTTATATACTAATTAGTATAAATCTAACTATAGTTAGATTTAATATATCTTTTCTATTATTTAGAGGAGGCCCTTTTCCTTAATCTTATAGTTCTTATTATTCTACTCTATAGTAGGGTTATTATTCTATACCTAGATATAAAGTATATAGAGAAAAGCAGTTACTACTAACTAAATTATATAGGTAAGATAAGATAAATAGTATTAAGATTTAAGAAGTTAGTAAAACTCTAGATTAAAAAAGAAAGTTAATATCTAGTTACTCTACTTAAGTTACTTCTTTAGTATTATTATAAGCTTAGTAAATATTATTCTATTATTACTTATATTATTAGTAGTAATCCTAAGAATTTATTAACTTAACTTATACTTTTCTAGAACTTTTATTATTACTAAAGTAAGTTACTCCCTAGTATACTTACTAAAGACTAGTAAGAAACTAAGAAGAACCTTATAATAGTAAAATTTAGAATAGATTTAATAGCTAGTAATTACTATAAAAGATTTCTAGTCTAGACTTATCTAGTAATTAAGTATAATTAATATCTTTATATCTAGTAGAAGAGAAGTAAGTAGTTCTTAATATATACTTATAGTAAGGTCTATAAAATATATCTTAATCTTATTATAGTTTAGGATTAAAAGATGTAATGCTAGCCTAGTAATTATATTAAGTATTTACTTAAATTATATATACTTAATAGTTTAGAAGGGAAGGTAATATATAATTAGAAATTATATAATCTAATCTCTAAATTTCTATGCTAAATATTATAAAGTATATATATTAATCTAGGTAAAATATAGTATAATATTAGTAGTTAATCTAACTAAGATTAGATTTATAGAAATATACTATTACCTATAATAAGTATATAGTAATAGTCTATTTATTTATAGTAGATAGACTATTACCTTTCTATAAATACTTCTAGCTAATTAGGTATGACTTCATAGTTATAGTACTAGAATAATCTAAATATAGATAATAGAGAAGTATATAATAGTATTTATAATAGACTTTAGGTTTACCTTATAATTATATAGCTATCTTATTAAAATAAGTCTAGGCTAATAAATATTTCTTACCTTCCTATTTTATTCTTTTCTTCTTAATTAAGTTATCCTATATCTTCCTCTATCTTATTTTATTCTACTACTTAATAAAGATATTCTTTACATATATAAACTCCTTAGTTAAAGTATAATCCTTAAGGGAGAGGAATTTAATAACTTAGTCCTATCTATTAGGCCTTATAAGGATCTTAAGGCCTGCAGGAATAGATATAGGACTAGATAAAGAAGAGTTAATTAGGGGATCTACTAAAGAAAAGAAAATATTACTAGATAAAGACTACTAGTATAGAAGTACTAGAGATAAGGGATAATAAGAAGATAACTCTTTAGGTAGACTTATCTTAGATATAAGAAATAATATATTTAAAGTTAAGGAGTTAAGATAATAGAGAAGTTTATAATATTATAGTAGGTTTATAACTTTATTAAAGCTAAAAAGGGCTAAAGGTATAACTAGATACCTAGAGAAGATAAGGTTTAAATCTAACTATAGTTAGTTTTAGAAATAACCTAGTTTAAATCTAACTATAGTTAGATTAGGGACTTACTAAGAGGAACTCTACTATTCTATTAAACTTAGGCTGGCTGTTGGGAAGGGAAGGGATGGGAATGGGAATTCCCACTGCTAGTTCCCCTCCTATTTTACCCTTAGTTATGGGAATCCCATCCTAATACCTTAGTTCCATGGGAGTCCCTAGAGATTAGGGATAGGAAGGGATTCTCCCTCCCTTCCTATCTTATCTATTATTAGGAATTCCCTTCCTATTAATAAGAAACAGGAAGGGACTCCTATTAAATTAATCTAATATACTAGGGATCCCATCCCATTCATTATGATAATTAGGAATTCCCATCCTATTTAGAAAAATCTAATAGGACTCCCATTGGGAAATAGGAATCCCTATACTAGGCTATATAAAGTAAGGTGTTACATAAGTTATAGGTATACTATATTATTATAATCTTACTTATATCTAGTAAATAATAGAGGCAATAGTTATAAGTAATAGTTAAGGAAAAAACTTTATTCTACTATCTAAATTAATATCTTACATACAGGCAGCTAACTAATAATAACTATTAGAATATTTAAAGGTATAACCTCCTCCTTAACTTCTATATTAAATTATAAACTTAGAGTAAAGGTAATTTCTACTATAGTAGATGTATAATGCTTCTTAATCTCCTAAGGTAAAATATCTTTAAACTTATTATTAAGAGTATCCTTACTTATTAAGCTAGCATCTTTAAGATATAAGAGAGTATATTTTAGTATTATAATACTTTTAATTATATTACTATATATCTTTAATTATTAGTAATAATAGATATTATAACTAAGATTAAACACCCTCTTAATTAGAATACTAGTTAGAAAGGCAGAAAGAATATCCTGAGCTATTTTTATAATTATTAGATAATAGTCCTTTAGATCTCTCTAATAGCTAAGGAGGTCCTTTCTATTAATAGGTAGTAATAGAGGGTTATAGAGATAATATTTAATTTCTATAAGAGCTATAATTATTATATATAGCTAGTTTATACTAAACATGCTATTAAGATCCTAGAGAATAATAAGTATAACTATTACTAGGAACTATTATAATACTAACCTTAATAATATTTATATAATTACTATTCCCTTACTTCTATTACTTTAGCTTAAGAGAAAGGTAGTTTTCCTTATAATAAATAATAATCTCTTATTTATATATAGCTTACTCTTATACTATCTAGTCATTAGTATTATATACCTATATTTAGTAAGTTAGGTTAAGAATAGTAGCTACTATATATATCTTTCTCTACTAACTAATAATATTTATATAGTACTCTACTAGCTTTTCCTTTATAGCTATAATTACCTTATTAAGAGATTCCTACTATTTAGATTTAACCTGAGCCTCTTGCTCAAGTTTCTCTAGGTGTTAAAAGAGTTTATTATATATCTATTAACTATAGTAAATAGTAACTCCCTAAGAGATTAAGATTAACTTAGTAAATTAATAGAATAGAAGTAGTAAAATAATTAAATACTTAATCTACTTCTATTTAATATTAGATAGATTAAGTGCCTTTAATCTTGAATTCTTATTTAATATAGTCTAATTATTAATTAACTATTATAGAAAGAGAGCCTAGGTTGCTATTATAAAAGTAGAGTTCTATTATATATAGATATCTTAAATTATTTAAAGAGGCTRTTTGCAGTACTTTRCTTATATCTATTAAAAATATTTATTTTATTATAGAGATATRTTAATTATRTTTATAARAAGATAGATCTAGTTAAGGAAATTATTAGATCTCTTCTAAACTATTACTAGYAACTATTATATAYCTTCTATAGGACTTTTCTAAATAAATATAACTATTYAGAAATTATTACCTCTATCTTATAGTTATTATAAAAGTTATATGCTTGATCATCCTTAGCCTCTAAATTAAAGGTTATAATAATTTTCTTAATAACTAGCTAAATAATATAGGCAAGACATAGTAGCATATTCTATTCTAGAGACTAAGAATATTAAGAGTAAGTTCTAAGGAGGTTTAAAAGGGCCTATACTATAGTTTTATTATTTAAAGCATTATCTATTATTATATCTAGGACTTATATATTAAGTTTAAAGTCCTTTAGTATTATATAAATAGTAAACCTAAGTATATAACTAGTATAAGCCCCTAATAGGGGTTAAAAGGCTAGAAGTACTCTTTTCTCTCCTAGGATGTTATTATAAAAGACCTAATAACTATAATAAATATAATATTATTAGGGCTTATCTAGTAGTTAAATATAATTAAAACCTTCTATCTATTAGGTAGATTAGTAAGCAGACCTAATAAGACCTACTTATAGTAGTTATTAATAAGGCTACGCATCTTTATCTATTAGGGTATTATAATCTTAGGCTATAGGGTTTAGAGTAATATACTAAATATTTTATTCTTAATTATACAGAAGGAGAGGTTTAATAAGATTATAGTATTAATAATAAGCTAGGTAACTATAGGCTTAGTCTATTAAAGTGCTTTACTCTTAGCTAGCATTATTCTAAAGAAGGAAGGAAGGATTATTTATAAATATATTTACTTTTATATATAAGTCTATAACTATTATATTAAACTATTACTTATACCTCTATAGTAAAGTATTATATAGAAACCTACTATAATCTTTTCCTTATATATTAACTTCTTCTAGGCTATAAGACATTACTTTAAAGAGAGGTATTATAATAGACTAGATATTCTAGTCTTTATATACTTTGCATGATTAATTAGTGCTTTATAAATCTTATATAAGAGCTAGGGGATTCCCTCTAGTAGTTTAGTAACTTAGTTAAAATACTACTATTAATTCTTCTAGGCTACTGGTCAGGACCACTATGGATACTTATACTTTAAATCTAGTATTTTATTTATATAAACTTCTCCTATATTTATATATCCCTACTACTTTAAGAAGGCTTATTACTAAACAGGCACCTATAGTATATAGTACCTATTATTAATTATAAGTACCTTTAATCCATGGCTTAAGGGATTATATAGGTCTAATCTATTTAGTATCACTTTTAATAATAGTGTTAGTATTTAAGGTGCTCTTTAGGATGCTAGTAATAACTAAAGTAGAATAGGATTAATTATAGCTTCTATAGCCTTAAAAGTAATTAAGGTAAGCTAACTAGAATTATAGTATTCTAGTAGAAAAATATCACTCTCTTATGATAGACCCAGCAAGGGAGAAGATGGGAAATAGTTTACTATAATATTAATATTAAATAGGTAACAGTTAGTGGTAATAGTAATAGTATATATAATAGTAAGGGGCTAAGATTCTCTTAAAAAAAATTTTTTATAGTAATCTTAGTCCTCATAGCATTACTTTAGGTAGGCTAGGAATATAACCTGTAATTAATAACTCTTTCTTTATTAATAGGTATTTTTAACTTAAATAGAAGTATATAACATCTTATAAAATAGTTTATATATCTACTTAAATATATTAAATTAATAAATATTAAAAAAAAATACTATATACTATTAATAATAGACTATAGAAGTTTATAGATATATAGTAATAGTATACCCCTCTATAAGGCTCTATTATATATATATATATTATATATAACTTATCTATCTATATTATTATGCTAGTAAAAGGTCCTCATTATATATACTCTTAAGTCTTAAATTAATTTATTATAATCTTAGGATTACTATAGTATTATACTCTAGATATTAACTATTTATTATATAAATAACTAAGGTAGCTATAATAAAAAGCTATTATATATTATTATTACTTATATCTAAAACTTCTTAATAATATTTACATAGATTATAGTAATATTAGAACTAATAAATTTATCTTTATTATTTATACATCTATAGCTAGGTGGTAATAAATAAAAGGTTTTTACTTTTTATTATTATATATATAATTATATAGCCTCTTAGTTCAAACCCTTTCTAAGATATATACTTAAATATTTTTCTTTTCTACTATATATTCTTATTCTATAAGGTAATAGTTATATATAATAGTAGAAACTTAGAATTTCCTTTCTTTAACCTATACTATAGTAATAATATCATGCATAAACCACTAAGGAAAAAATCTATAGGTAGGACTTAGAAGACCTAATTATATTAGGCTAGCCTATAATAAAGTTATTATTAGATAGTATCTCTAAATCTATATCTTTATCTCCTAAATTAGTTCTAGAGACCTTAGTCTCCCCCTTACTATTATTATTATTATCTTTATTATACTCTTCTCCTTACTTATTCAGGACTGTACTATAGAAGTCTATAAGCTCTATATTAATCTAGTTCTCTAGGATACTTAAAGCTTATAGCTCCTAATATATATAGTATAGAATATAACTCTTAAGGGAGGTAAGTAATCTATTCTATCTTATAATCTAGATATATATTCCCTCTTTCTTAGTCTATATTCCCTCTTTCTTAGTTATCTAGGATTCTATTAGTATTAGAATACTAACTATTACTATTAGCTATTACCTTAGGGATATTATTTAAGTATTTATTATTAGCTTTATATATCTCTTTATATTTTTTATTAGCTTTCTCTACCTATTTAGCTACTTTATAGATATATAACTATACTTTAAACTACTCTTTAGACTTCTCCTTATAAAATTACTTCTCTACTAGCTCCTCTAAAGCTATTTTCTTAAGCTTAGTATAGTAACTTATATTTAAGGTTTACCTAACTATAATTAGTAAGAAAGCTATTTAACTATAATATTCTCTAGCTTACTAGATATCTATACTCTTTAGGTGTTTTAAGTAGTTATACTTTATCTTATAGTTAGTATATCTATAGTATAGTAGCTCTTTATTATCTTCTATTAACTCCTGTTATGCTTCCTGTGCATAAATAATATAGGGGTTTTCTAATAGTTTCTTTAGAGATATTTTCTATAATAGTAATAATTAACTATAATAGTTATTTAACTAAGTAGTAGATAATAAAAGTTCTTATACTAGTACTTTAGAGATTTCTAGATATATTTAAATCAGGTATAATAAGATGATATAAACTATAAGATAAGAGAGATAAGAGTAATAAGAGAGATAAGTAAGATATAAGAGATAAGAGATAAGAGAGATATAAGAGATAAGATAAGTAGAGATAAAGAGGAGAATAAGATATAAGTAAGAATATCTATAATTATCTTATCTTAGAGAGTGAATATTAATATAGAATTAGGGTGATACTATTCCTAAATATTTATTAATAGATATTTACTTTCTTTATTTATTTACCTTCTTTATCTACTAATATATTACTAATTCTTATTACCTCCCTCTATCTCTTATTCTAATTCTTCTTTATATTTTAATATTATTAATTATTTAACTCTTATTAGATATTACTAGCTTACTTTATTAATTCTTATTATATATCACCTTATCTCTCTTAAATATTTCTTATTTCTTATTTATCTCTATTTATATAACTTTATCTACCTCTATTATGTCTGGAAGAAGACACTAAACTACTAGAGAGAAGTATCTTCTAGGCTAACCTACTAATACCTTGACTCTAGTAAAGAGAAGTATAAATAATGTTAATAAGATATATCTTAAGAGAACTTGAGGTATGTTAAGTAGCCTAGAAGATAGTAATAGTAATAGGTAATAGATATAGTATACTACCTAAGTACTAGTAACTTATTCTATATTATAGCCCTAGTGGAATGGCACTAGAGGGTAAATATATAGATTACTAAGGCCCTGAATTATACTCTTATATAGTATGAATTATAGGTTAAAGCTAAACCTTGCTAAGATACTATTAATAATATAGTTAATAGTATTAATATAAAAGATCCCTTCTAAATAGTCTAAGGTATATTAGGTTATTATATTACTTTCTTATAATAGTTTAGGATAATAATCCTTAGGATGAACCTTATAGGAAATTAGTTATTATAAGAATACTATTAGCATAATTATCCCATGTGCTTACTTCTAGAAATTAGTCTAGGAAATTATAGATAGCATAATTAAAGATAAGTTATTTTAAATAACTATAAGGGCTCTTAATACTCTATAAGAGATAGCTAAATAGATACTTACTAATATATTCTATAGTAAATAATAGTTCTAAGTAATAGAGAGATATACTAATATATTCTAGGTGCTTATTACTTAACTAAATATGCTAGCTATATTACCTTAACCATAGAGGACCTCTAGCTAATACTAGATTTAATTATAGATATAAAGTAATTAAAAGGCCTATAGCTAATAGTGCTGAACCTATAACTTATAAGCTTATTAAGTATTAAATTAAAGCTACTATAAGAGTTAAGAAGTGTATTAAAGCTGCTGCTATCTTTATTAAATCTATAGCTAATAGTCAGCTAGCAGAATAGCTAAAGCCTATAACTAAGCATGACCTATAAATTATTTAATACTATAATAAGAAATAACCTACTAATTCAAGTAAGATTATTATATATAGTTATTACTTATTTAATAGAGCCATTACCAACCCTGATAATAATAACCTTAATGATTCAGATGCTGACCCTGACTAGAAGTAAGGGCTTAACTCATTAGATTCAGAGTCTAACTATTAATCTAACCATGATGTTAATGCTGATAATATTATTATAACTAGTGTAACTCCTGGTGGTGGTGCTACTATCATAATTTCTGATAATAGTGGTGCTAATGGTAGTGCTAATGGTGGTGCTAGTGGTGCTGCTAATAGTGGTGTTGATGGTGGTGTTAATAGTGGTGTTGATGGTAGTGTTGATAGTGGTATTAATAATAGTGTTAATAATAGTGCTACTAATGCTACTAATAATAGTATTAATAGTGGTGCTACTAGCACTGCTGCTAGTATAACTCCTAGTAATAGTAGTGCTATTACTAGACCTCCTACCCCTAGTATTATTTATAGAGCTGCCTCTTTCCCTCTAACTCCTGCTCCCTTTAATATCTCTAATATCCAGACCCCTAAGACTCCTTAGGGGCCTAATAAATAGCTTTAGTTTATTACTACTATTTATTACTAGAGTTTAGGCAGAATAGAAACATGACCTGTAATAACTTTATTTCTAGTTTATTACTGGTTTTTATTACTGGAGTCTAGGTAGAATGGAAATATAACTATAATAACTTTAATAACTAGGGGTTATTTTCTTAATAATTTATACTTATTACTTAAATCTGTTACTATGGGTTATTTTCTTAGGAATAGTCTAGATAGATAGATTACTAATTAGCTTTAAACTACTACCTGTTTATTACTTGAAATAATAAAAACATAACTTTAGGAATTAGGATGTAATGATTATAGGTAACAGTCTATATCTAAATTAGTATTAAGGCTATATTTATAAATTTAGGACTCCTAATAGGAAATCCCTTTCTATTCTATATAGTTACTAGGTGTCCCATCCCATGGCTAAGAAAAAGAGGGATTCCCTTATCCCAATAGTAGAGATAGATAGGACTCCCAAGGAAAAATAGGGATAATAGAATGGGATACCCATTAATATAGGAAATCCCATATAATTATCCCTTCCTAAATAGATCATGCTATTTAGGAGTCCCATCCCACTTGATAAGCTAGGGAAATCCCATGGGAATYYCAAAATKGKWTGGGAAATTAATATGGKRTAYCCATTTCCCAATGGGAAGGGATTTCCCATGGGATTTCCCTTCCCTACRGCCAGCCTAAATTTAAACTATCTAAATACTTAAAGGCTCTAAACTATTAACTTATTATTAGCCTATATATAATTAAATCCCTCTAGCTACTYATAGTTAGCCTAAAAAATATTAATCTAATTAAGATTAGATTATAGATATACTAAGAAAAATTTTCTTATAGTAGAAACTCTACTATATCTATTAACCCTTAGCCCTTAGTAAATTCCTCTAACTATAAGTACTTAGTATTAGATAATACTAATTTATCTATACCCCCCTCTTCTTTATAAAGATTATCTAAGCTAACTTCTATAATCTTAAACCTATACTACTTATAGATAGCCCTTATTTTATTCTATAGTAACTATATAGTTATATAATCACTCTACTCTAAGGTATCTTTAGAAAATTTAATAAGTCTAGTAATATTATAGTAATACTATTATATCTACTAGTTTAATAGGCTTAGTATACTAGTAATTAATTAAAGCTTAAAGACTTTAATTAGAGATATCTAAGTATTTAAAGAAAAATTAGTTAATATTATTCTAATTATAGTTAGATTAATAAACCCCTCTTTCTTTTCCCTATTACTAGGTAATAGAGAGTATTCTTTACTACCTTCTTAGCTACTACCTTAATTCTTAACTAGACCTAATTAATATACTCTATATAATCTAAATACTATGCCTTTAGGAAACCCTCCTTTCTTTCCTTTATAGTAATAGGAGGTATATTAAGATTAAGTAATAGAGAAAATATATCTAGCTCCTTATTCTAATTATCTAGATTAATACTATATCTATATTTCTAGAGCATAATAGCAGCTTACTTAACTAGGTCTAATACTATATTATATTCTTTCTATAATTAAGTTTACTAGTTAATATATCTCTAACTATAGTTAGAATTAAGATTTCTATACCTTAGATTAAAAGACTACTTCTTATCTATTTCTTTTTAAAACTACTTTCTTCTACCTATACTTATAAGTAGTTAGTATTATTCTTTTAGTCTCTTAATACTAGAGTATAGCTCTAAGTATATCTACCTTAAATATAAAGTAATTTCTAATACTAAGAGAATTAAGACTAGGTATCTTATAGAGTAATTAATTTTCTTTAAAATTAGCTTAGATAAAGATATCCCCCTAGGGGTTATATAGAGTAAATATAGCTTCCTAGTCTAGTATTAGTATATAATCTAACTATAGTTAGATTAATTATACTTATAAGATTTTTAGTTATATTAAAGCAGGATATTAGACCTTAAAAATAAGGCCTAATACTCTAATAAATAAGGGTAATAATCCTTACCTAATAAGRYATAGAAAAGCAGGCTATATATACTTCTATTAGRGRTAAGATTACTATAATCTAGAAATCTCYTARTAGGGCCTTAAGCTAAACTATTAATTAGYTAAYTATCTTCTAAYTATARTTAAAATTATAGTACTTACCTAATYCTTAATACTCTTATTATACTATATTATCTTATTCTTTACTTCTTTCCAGAGTGACTTAAGGAATTTAAGTAAAAGTTCTAACTTATTATTATTAATAGTATATAGATATTTAGCATCTTAAGTTTAGAGCTTTATATAGGTAAATAATATTTCCTTAATCTAAGATACCTAAGTAAAATCCTTTAGGTCTAGAGATATCTTTTTAGGATAGACCTAACTTAGCTCTATCTAAAGTATTATATAGTATAGAATATCCCTAACTTTATTAGAAATATCCTTCTCTAGATCCACCTAGTCTTACCTAAACCATTAGCTATATTAGTATAATATCTAACTATAGTTAGATTTTATAGCTTACTATTTAGGGTATAGTAAGTTTTTATATATATATAGATTATACTAGATCTAGATATAGTCTTAATCTCTAAGTATCTATAAAAAGCTAGGATAATATATAGTAAAAAGTTTACTATTAAGCTCTATATATAACTTTAAGGGAGGTAGCTTATCTTAAGACTAGTACTAGAGATCTAGTAGCTAAGGGCTTTAATATTTCTTACTATTATATTAATAGTCCTCTCTTATAGGGAAGAAAAGAAGGTAAAGTAGAAAATCTAGTTATCTAGCCTTAATACTTATAATTAACTACTAGTCTTTAAATAATATAATAACTATATAATTACTAAAGATTTTCTCTGTAAACTTAAGGAACTTATTAATCTCTAGAATCTAGATCTAACTATAGTTAGTATATTTAAAGATAATTAATAAATAATAGACCTACTTCATTAAGCTTTACAGTAATAATCTTATTAATAAGTATCTATTTAAATACTTATTCCCTATAATAGATCTAGTAAAATTAGTATATAAGGTCTCTTATCTTCTTATAATATAGGGTATTTAAGATTCTCTAGAGATTATTACTTAAGATCCTAAAAATAGTATATAGCTAAGTACTAAGAGAGCTTAGATTTAAAAGATCTTACTACTCTAAGATAGTAAGTTTCTAAAACTACTTAATAATCTATAATATACTATAGCTATTACTATTTACTTTTTATATATTTTACCTATTTATAGATAAGGCTTACTAAGTATCTTTATCTATATTTTGGGATATTCGTCGTCATTAAGGATGTGGAGTCTTCAAAGAGTGCAAGGGTAGGGGGTAGGCCAGTGGCCGCCCTGTATGTGCCTCATCAACTTTAAGGGATTCTAGTCTTCTTTTATATTTCAACCTAAGCTAAGAATAAATATAAGGTCTAACTAACTACATAAATAGTAATAGTAATCACTAGATATTATTACACATCTAATAGACTTCCCTAAAGTCATATTAGGGTGGTTATTTTCACGGGTTGGGCCGGGTTCCCCTATCTTTAGAACCCAACCCACCGGGTTCGGGTTCTAGATTTCTAGGGCCCAAACCCAGCCCATAACCCGCGGGTTCTAGGGTAGTGAACCCAAATAGAACCCAAAGAGCCCAAAAATCACTCTCCGCCTGCCTAATCTAGTTAGTATGTATTTAATTTTTCAATACCATACTAGTATCTAGTATATATATATATATATAATATGATTATATATATAAATATAGCATATTAGTATAGAATCTAATGTATTCTAATTACTAGGTATTATAATTAAAACCCATTTTTAGAACCCGAACCCTAGATGGGTTCTAATTCTAGAACCCAACCGGCCCATGGGCCCTAGAACCTGAACCCGAACCCGGCCCATGGCGGGTTCGGGCCGGTTTGGGTTTGGGTTCTTAGGTTGGGTTTAACCACTCTAAGTCATATATGTGCAGGTTAATATCACATCCTCCCCTGCTTAGATTGAACTTTGTCCGCGGAGTTCTTAGTCAGCTATTATTACAGGAAATTTGTCAGCACCCAGCGAACCAACCACATGGATATAACTATTACCAAGAGATATTAATTTCCAGATCTAGCATTAGATATCATCATTTCTTTATTAATAATCCATGGAATTAACTAAATTATTCTTTGTGCTATTATTCTAGAATTACTATAGTGGTGGCTGAGCACATCCTTTATTTAATATATAAGAGGTGTAATTAGATTATCTTACTTAGTAATATTAATAAGTAAGTTACCTAAGTAATTAGTGATTTTTAAGCAGTGTATAAAGAATTATAGTGAATATTACTATTTATATATGCATGTAAATAATTAAATTAATAAAGATAGAATTAACTAATAAGCATAGGTAAATAAGTGAGTGTTCACTACTAGTATATATAGCTTAGGTATAAATACTTCCAAATTTTCGCACTTTACTGTGTGCAACTTTCTGTAGTAAGCCTTAATAATTTATCCCTTAGCTAAACTCCTTATACTATAAATTTCAGAGTAGTTGTAATCCCTTCCTCTTAAGTATTATATTACTCTACTGTGTACCCTTCTTATTAATACTATCTTATTCTATTCAGATACTATGTCTATTTATATTCCTAACTATTATGGAGCTATCTAGTCTGCAGAGTAAGAACTTGGCTAATCCTTGAGTAAGGTTCAGTGTTCTTATATTATTCTCCTTAATCCTATTTATAAAGAACTTAACTAGACAGTCCAAAATAGTAAAGAGATTTATAAGATAATTAAGTCCCCCTATTATTATAATGCCATTTTGCTTCAGTGATATGGTATTAAATGAAGCAAACCTTATACTTAATATATAAAGAACCCTAGCACCTTTCAGAAATGCATTACTTCTCCTGATTTTATCCCAGATAGTAGAAAGCATTAGGCTCTATTTTCTAGTATATATGCTAACTATATATAGAACAACCATGGGGCACAGTGCAAATATTATCTCAGAAGAAATTTAAATTAGGATTTAGAGTTTAATACATGAGTATCTTAGTTATATATCTCCTTTTATTTTTTATTCTTTCTTCACTAATTACTGTAGTACAGTGTTACAGGCTGGCAGTCTTAATGCCCTTGATGATGGAGATCTTATTTCTGAATGGCTAGTTAAGGTCATTAATTTATCTAAAGCAGCCTCATATATAAAGACCCCTAATAATACTATTAAGTCCTCCTTAAAGACTGCTCTAGAGGTTACTATTTTATCTCCTACTAGTAATATATATTTAAGTGCAAAGTAATCTTACTTTAAGCCTATAATTACTAATACTCCTAGCATTTCCTTAAAGGAGACTACACCTGCTTCTAAGAAGAAGGAAGAGAGTGAGGCACTCTATCTTTATTAAGATAGGTTCTTTTAGACTAATAAGTTTAGTATAGTCTTATTCTTACACCATCCTTCTATTCCCTCATTTAGGCCTTATTATTCTTATTCCCCTTCCAAAACTTCCTTTATCAGTTCTTTAATTACTAAAGGTAAGTATTATCTTAATTAAGTTAGTATTTCCCTGAGTCCCTCTACTAAGAAGAGAAAGAAGTATTCTCTTAACAGCACTATTCTCCCTTAGCCTCTATTAATATCTAATTTTAAAGATCTTAGTTAGCTTTAAATAATTTAGGAAGATCTTACTTATTTCTCTAAGGTCATTAATAGGAAAATTTTAAAACTTAAGGAAGCTCTGCGCCCCATTAAAATAGATAATAATAATGAAGAACTCAACCCAAAGGATAAGGTGTATTAGGATAAGCAACTTACTAGTCTCACTAGCCTTTAAGGTAGAGGCAGAGGCTGAGATGATTAAGCCTAGCTCCTATTAATAAAGCTAATAAAGTTAAGGAAGCCTAGAAGGTCCTTCTAGTATCCTCTTAAGGTTATCTATAGTATTTCTCTTAGCTATTTCTTTTATATTTAGTTATTTTTAAGTAGTTTTAACTCTAATTAAATAGGTCTTTTCTCTCCTATCTAAATATTCTTATAATACTAGATAATTTATCCTTCTCTAATTACTCCTAATAAGTTAGAACCACTACTATAAATAGTCTATTAAAGTCTACATCTCTCCTATTAGCATCCTATTAGGTTTAATTATTCTTTAATAAATTATGTAGTGTTCCCCCATTCAACTTATTATCTAAAGAAGTTAAGTTAATTTCACTCTAGTTACTTCCTAGAGTTAACTCCTTTAAATAGTACACAGGGTGGCTAGTTCCTATTAGCATATCATTAATATATTCTTAAACCTTTATTTATTAAGTATATTACTTTATTAAAATACCCTCCCCTACCTGCTTTAAATATACTCCTAAACATTCAGCAGATTCCTAATCCTTTCAAGTTATTTTTAAAAGTTCATTATATAAGAACAAGGGTTCTTCAACCTCTTCAAGCACCTTGCATACTTTAATTAGTGTGTAAAGTAATAATCCTACCTTCTGCAGTTATTATATTAGTATAGCTAATATCTATAGTTTCTCTAGCTTGCTATTAAAATTAGCTTCTACTAATTATTAGCTATTAATTAAGTTCTCTACTACATATCTATTAGGTTCCAAAATAGCGTATATACTGAGCAGGTGTAATTATTTAATCTTATATAGACTGAATTATTTATATTAGAACTTCTAAGGGGATTCATTCTAAATAAGGACCTATTAATCTTTTATAAGATAAGATTCCTTTATATTACTATCTTAAATCAAGTTCTATTTAATTATATGTGCTAACAGCTTCTTATTAGCCAGGGATCACACATGGTTAATGCATTACAATCAAGTTTTAATATCTTAGGTAGTTAGTTAATTAGTTTACAGATGACCAGGTAGTAATGGATATACACTATAGAGAAGGTAGAATAGTAATAGCTTTATCTAGATATAGATATACACTTAAGCAGTAAAGACAGCTAGAGGCAGGTATTCATCCTATAGATATATTAGTTTACCCATAAGATACTTTATTAATATTTTGCCCAGCAAGCCATTCATATTTTTATTCTTGCTATTAGTTCTGGAATGGTTTAGAGTTATTATATAATATTTCACCTTAAGAATCCTAAGGTATGCTGCTATAACTTAGGATAGAAGGTTTAAACTATTATCTAAGAGCAGTTCCTTAAATGCTCTATAATTAATAAAGATATCTTTATAGAGAAAATAGACTAACATATCCTCTTTTATATTAGGTATGGCTTTTACTACAACCTAACTAGTTATATAATCAACAGCTGTGATAATCCATTAATTATTATTTAGTATTATAGGTAGATGCCTAATAAGATTAATTCCCTAATATTCAAATAGATAAATACCCTTCTTTACTAAGTGCTGTGTGGCTTTATATTTAAGATTTAGTCTTAAAGGCTTCACTATTTAATAATTCAGACAGCTCTTAGCAATATCTTAGATATCTTTTTATATTATAGGCCACTAGGCACGGGTATAAATCACTCTAAGCAAGGCTAGATAAGCTAGATAGCTAAACTAGTTATAAAGCTGTAATACAAAGTCCTTTTAAAAGGGAATTTCAAGATACAGCATTTTAATACCTTCATTAATGTAATACAGTTAATCAGTAGGTTATCAGTTAATAAATTCCACTTTAAGTTAAAAGTTTGGTGCTAATATCTTAATTTTTATTTTAATATTATTAGATACATCTAGGTCATCACCTTTTAAGAATGAGACCATTAATGGATGCCATTCTAATTTATAGAGATATAATAGTATATGAAGGCATTCTTCACTAGTTATCTGCTATAACTACATTATAGATAGACTAAAAGTAAGCATTTATACTTAATTCACCAGACCTTCTTTAATAAAGTCCAGTTAATAACTTATTATATTAGGGATAACCGCCTCGGTTCCCTTGTAATATTTGATAACTAGATTATATGTTTAAAACTCTTTAATCCAACGTGTAAGATGTTTTAAATATGTCTTTATATAGGTGAGATATTAAAGGCTTTTATAATCTGTCATAATCATGATAGGCTGACTATTATTAATATAGTGGTCCTATCACCAGAGTACTTCCTTAATTACAAGAAGTTCCTTCTTATATATAGGATAGTTCTTTTTAGCATTATTAAGCTTTTACCTATTAAATACTACAGGATGCTACTATCCCTTTTTATCTTATTATAATAGCACTATACTAAGAGCCTATTTAGATACATTAGTCTTAATTTAATATAGTAGGGAGGGATTAGTAATCTTAAGAATAGGTATATAAACCATTACATTCTTTAGTATTATAAATACTTACTAACATCAAGCATTCCAGACTATAGGTTAAAACTTCTTTTTATAAAGTAAAGCATCTAATTCCTTTAGGAGTTTATAAAGAGGAGCTATAATTCTTGTGAACTTATATATAAATTAGTAATAGTATATAGCYAGTCCTAAGAATTATTAAACTTTATGAATGTTTATTAGTTTTAGCCATATCTTTATGACCTTAATCTTTACAGGCATCAGTCAAACTAGTCTATTACTAATAATATAACTACAAAATTACATTTCTCTCCTAGCAAATACATATTTAGAGAGTTTCATATATAACTGATATTCTCAGAGTTAGTCAAGTACTTGTTAAACATGCTTCTGATATTCCTCTTCTAAGTCTAAGAAGATCAAGATATTATTAAGGTATACTACTATAAAGTTAAGGTCCTGCATAATGCTGTTCATCATTATCTGGAATGTTACAGAAGCATTATAAAGTCTAAATAGTATTACTAACTACTTGAACTTACTAAATAATATATTAAAAGCTATCTTTAGAATTAATGATTCACCTATTCATAACTACTAATAACTAGAGAGGAGATTAAGCTTTAAAAGACACTTAGCTTAACCTGCTTAATCTAGGAGTTCTTAGATTCTTAGCAGCAGATAGGTATTCTTTATAGTCACCTTATTAAGTAAGTAGTAGTTAATATAAAATTACTACTTTCTATCTAGTTTTAGGATAATTATAATAGGGAAGCCCTAAGCACTAGCTAATAGATAAATAACTACTTTCTTTAAAAGCTCTTTAACTTGCCTTTTTATCTTACTAAACTTCTCTAGTGACTGAGGGTAAGAGTTAATATTAATTAGTAGTGAATCTCCTATATTAATGTAATATTCTAATAATTAAACTAGAGGCATTCCTATAACTAACTCTTCTCTAAACACATCTTTATACTAGGCTAGAAGAGGGTTTAACTACTATAGATTAGTTAATGCTTCTTTACTCCCCTCTTATTCTTAAATAATATATAACTAAGCTTCTTGTCAACCCTTCCAGAGAGTATATTAAAGCTATTTTGCAGAGATAAGATTAAGAGATATTTCCTTATTAATCTTAATTTAAGTCCTTAGGTTAATAGGGTAGATAGTTATATATTTTATTCTATGTCCTTTGATAACCATCCATCCCATAACCTAATTAATGTCAGGGTTAAAGTATTTTAGCCAGTCTTAACCTAAGATAATATCATACTCTATTATTTCAAGGACCCAGGGAGTGATAACACAGTACTAATTACCTAACTTAAGCAGAATTTAAACTTAATATAATATATATATGAATCTGCCATTCAGTAGACAAACCTGAAGTTATTTAGATATTTATTAAAATCAAAACCATAAAGAAGGTAATGAATCAGCTAGATATTTTAAAATAAATATATAACTAGAGCCACAGTCTAACAGTGCTTAGAGATGGACTACTATCTAAGAAGCTTTAAGTATAGTAGGGAAACAGAGAATATTAGATCTAAGGGCATTTAAATAAGCCTTAATACCATTATAATCTTCTTATTCTAAGTCTACTTCCATTACATTAAACAGTCCTTCTTATAGTAGCTAATTTTCCTTATTACTGTCCTTATCAGAATCATCATAATCCTTTAGTAATTTAAGATTATTAAACACTTCACATTCCTTAACTTTAGAAGCCTATAATAGTTAACTAACTAGTGCTTCTACATCTAGTGGTCTGTTGCTTTTCCTAACTGCTTTTTATAATTTAATTATAGCTAGTTTAGTACAGTATAAGCTTAAATATTATAGCCTCTCTGTCCATAATTAAAGTAAGCTTAATTAGTTTAATACCATGCCTTCTATTCGCGTGTTCCTTTCTTTGGTCAGTTAGGGGATACAGTGATAGCATTCAAATTAATATCTATTAGATCTATTTAATAATTATTAAATTCTCTAAAGGATTAAAGCTAAACCTAAGTATATAGGGCCACTCCCTATTTATACTTAGTAAAATAATAAACCACATTATTAAAAGTAGTTAGTTTATTATAATCTTCCACCTAATGAGCACACAGAACTAGCTTTAAATTAGTAATAAACTTCCAGATTAATATATTATCTAGAATTCCAGATTTAATGCATTCAGCAGCCTTAATTAGGGAAGCAGCATAGAATTATATAGTTTAATTTCCTTAAGTATATCTCTTATACTCTTCCTAATATTTATTTTCTCCTCTAATTTCTTTAAAATAGTCTTAGATCCACTGTTTAAAAGCATCTAAGGTAGTTATAGTAGCTATTAGATTATATTTAGCCTTCTGCTTATAAGCATCCCACCACTCTTTAGCCTAGCCTGTAAGGCAATACTTAACCACTATAATCTTTTCAAGTTTAGTAGCTTCCTTCTAAGTAAGAGTTTACTTATTATAGAAGTATTTATTAACCCACTGGAGCTACTTCACTGTAGCATCCTTACTATACTTACTATTATATATAGGGATTAGTTTAAGGTTAGAAATCTTTTAATACAGCTTAAGCACTTCAGGGATAATGGTAGGGAGAGGATTAGGGTTAGGAGTAGTAGCTGTGGCTCCTATAGCCCTATCTAGATAGGTATGACCTAGATGGTTATACTAATCTTAGAGAAGTTTAACTAACTACTTATATAACTAGATTAGTTTAGCCTGGGTATCTTTATTCATACCCTAGGTAGTAAGAGTAAACTACTATTAGAGTTAAAGATATTTCACCTTAAAGCTATTACTATAATTAGTAGCCTGGGTTTGAGGGGTCTCCACACTAGAAGATATAGATTTAATGTCATCTATTTTATCCAGTGAAGAATGATATCTAATTAAGAGTAGAAGTCAGATTTAATAATTAGTAATATTAGTTTAAACTTATTAAAATAACTTTAATAACTCCTAATTTATCTTTCTTTAAGGTTAAATCATTAATCCCATATCTGTCACTATTTTAAAAGACTCTAATAGCCTATGACATCTATAACTTGTGATGTTGCTGCGGGGAAGAGTTAATAAGGATATCCTAATAGTGAATCATCACCCTCTTAGGTATCTTGATCAGTCCAAGGAGGTTGAAAACTATTGATCTAAGGCATTTTCTGTTAAATTAGGGATGATTAATATAAGGGATTTTGTCAAAGTCAAACCATCAATGGCATTCCTGAGGGTTAGCAGACTAAGGCTGCCATGGTTCAGATTAATCCTTTGTAAGGGGTTTTGAACCTTCCTAGGAATTAAGCATCATGCATTCGCTTAATCTGGACATGCTACCAGATGGGATATTCATTATCATTAAGGACATGGAGTCTTCAAAGAGTGTGAGGGTAGGGGGTAGGCCAGCAGCCACCCTGTATATGCCTTATTAACTTTGAGGGATTCCAGTCTTCTTTTATATTTCGACCTAAGCTAAGAACGAATGTAAGGTCTAACTAACTATGTAAATGGCAATAGTAATCACTAGATATCATTATACATCTGATAGACTTCCCCGAAGTCATATACGTGCAGGTCGATATCACAATTTATATTATTATAGATATCTATTAACTATATATACTTCTATTCTAGGTAAGCTTATATAATCTAACTCTAGTTAGATTATTTATACTAGGTTAGGCTACTTATAAACTTTACTCTAATATTATATACTATCTTATACTTTAATTATATACTATCTCATACTTTCCAATGGGGCCTAGTTATTATATTATGATATTATAGCTTAGTGGCCGGCCCTAGCAGCTAGTGATAATTCTTCTATTATTAATCATTCCTTTCATTTCATGGTGCACTATATAGATATTATTAAATTCACTCAGGCTCACCCTAGCAGGTCCACTAAGGCCCCCTAGGTTGAAGGTTTTGCTCAGCAGGCCTGTACCCTAGTTATAAGGCTGCTAGAGAGCCAGGTCTATAGTGCAGCTATAGTTACTAGTGATTTTAGTAAGCAGACCAGGGCACCTAGTATAAATAGTATAGAGGTAGGTAAGCACAGCTCAGCCACTTCTTTATTCATGACTCCCAGGGCCTAGGGGGTCCTTGGCTAGACCCAGTAGGTGCCAAGCAACCTATCTTCCCCCCCTGACCATCATTATCTCCCTCCTACCTCCTCCCCCCTGGCCGTACCCCTCTATAATGACAAGAACTGCATCCAGATCTAGTGGCATGGGCATGGAAACAGCCTAGGCCCAGGAGCTAGCCCTTATAAGTAAACTACCGCCATGGCTATCATAGATAAGATCCAGGAGATTCTCCACTGCAGTAGCCTCCCTAGCCTAGCTAGTATATAGGTGGTGGGGGCCTAGGTGCTTTATAGTAGTAATCTAGATATATATACCTATTCTACATCAGATTAGGAGCACCTAATCTAGAATAAAAAGGTATAGCTCCAGGAGCTCCCTAAGGGTGAATATATCTATATTACTAATTACTAGTATACCATCCTAGTCTACTATATTCCCATTACCTTCCTCCCCTCTAGTACCTAGAGCATAGTAGAGGCCCTCTAGGAGAAGATCTTACACTATAACCCAGCACTCTGTAGCCCTATACTATATATAGGCTAGTGCGGGAATAACACTGCAGCCTAATAGTATAAGTAGAAGTCTTCCCTAGTGGTCTCCTTCTAAGATATATAGTTAATAAACCATGCTATTCAGAACTAGATCTTCCTGGATGGCACCCCACTATGTATAGAACTATTTAACCTACTCTGCCAGCTCCTATAGTGCATCTAATACCTAAATTATAGACATGCCTAGCCTATCTGCACAGCTGAAAGAGTTATATATCTGTATTATACTAACACCCATGATAAGAAGTTCTATAAGGTTAAAGAGGTCCCTTCCTAGCACTACTGTACTATCTGCTATGGCACCTACTAAGCTAATAGCAAGCAGTGCCCTATACACTAATATAAATACTAAATGTTCCTAAGATTAACTATAGAATTATCCCTATTTCTTTGCCAGCCCACCCTAGCTTACTAACCTAGCCCTGGAAGCTAGAAGGGCCCTAACACAGCCACCTACACCACCATATAGTATAGCTAGCACAGAGCCCCCTAGGCCTGAAAGGGCTAACATGATTAGTAAACCACTACTGAATCTAGAAGCTATATATTAACTAGCTAACTAATTATCACTATTGCTAGCTAATATATTTAAAACTAAACCATACCCTCTTATAAAGGCCCCCTACCACCTACCTATCTACCTAATAGTAGATATTAGCTGCTATCTATCTCTACAGCTCTAGCCTACCTATTCCATGCAGACTCACTCTTAAAGTATATTACTAAAGCAGCCCTAGAAAGCAACTATAGCCCTGGAACCTAAGCCTTAATCTATAATAAAAGAACCAGCACCTCCACCACTGCCTATCTATAATACTAACTTCTATATACCAGTGCCGATGCCCCCCTAGTTAGTTAAGGCTATGACCCCTAGGTAAATAGCTAGTTTAGCCTCCCCACCCCTATCACTACTCTCTAACCTAGCCTAACACATCCCCAGACTCTCCTTATATATATTAAGTATATTAAGCCTCTTAGTTATCTCCTATACACCTACCCTCCTAAGCAACCTCACCTAGGAGGTCCCTAAGCTGCTGGGGGCCCTAAAGTATAAATATAGCTACAGCCAGGGCCATTAGCCTACTGCAAGCAGCCTAGATCTACTCAATACCCCAGTCTCCAGGCTGAAACATCTAAAGATATCCACTAAGATATATAACACTAAAGATAATAGAACCATGTAAGCCTCTGCCTCTGTTCTATAGGGCCTGCCTACACTACTCACTAGCCTAAGCCTGCCCACTAAGCCAGCTTAGACACCTAAGATACTAAGCCAAGGGGGCCCCGTCAAGCCCCTTCCACTATGGCCCCAGTTTGTGAGTCCAGGGCCTCTGGTGTTAGTTACTAGTATTAGCCCATCTAGCACGCCCAAAATATCCAGCACACCTAATATATTTAACACATCTAGTATATCTGGTTCAGCATCTACCTTAGCGAGTAGCGTCTCCCTCCTACTATTTAACTCTAAAACACTAACCCTGTCAGCCTACTGAACTGTGCCCTTCCTCCTGACTTCCAACCCTAACCCACCCCTGAATTCAGAGGAAGCTAAATATAATGGGTACTATATATACTAGAAGGCTGAAACGGGAAGCACTTAGGGTGGCTTAAGTATATGTGATAGTAGTGTTTGCCCAGAGGAGAGCTGCTAGCATGTGGCCCCTGGTAGCTACAGCTGGTATCCCATCTATGCCCCCAAGGGCCCCTGAATCTGAACCTAAATCTGAACCCAAAGCTAAATCTGAAGCTAAACCTAGCTTGGGGCCCAAAACTAGCACCAGAACCAAAGCTAGAATCACGCCAGATCCCTGAGCTGACTAAACCATCTGGATACTATAATATAACATTTAGAATTTACTAGATATTAGCATGGCCCCCCTCCTTCAGGACCCCTGGCTCCAGGACTATATAGTCATCACCATCCAGGAGCCCTGGGTTAATACCCATGGAGATGACCCCCTGATGTACTTCCCCCAAGAAGCAGCTGATCACTTCTATATTATCTAGCTGGCTGTGGGGTAGGGGCTGGGCTAGGGGGCCCCCCAGGTCTATACATACATGCGGAAGGCCCTGTGTTGGCAGGTCACCTTTATTTCTACACATGTCATCTCCACCGCCATCTAGCTGGTACTGGGCCAGCCATGGATCATGGTCCATAACATGTACAACCTACTGCAGTCTATAGTAAATGAGGGGGTAGTGGACCTCCTCCAGGCCCTAGAGGCTGCAGACTGGCAGTAATGGGCATCTAGTAAGCCTGCAGAGCATGTTATAGTTAGTGATTTTAATGTCTATGATAGCCTCTGGGCTAGTGAGGCACACTGCCTCCCACAGGCCTAGCATAATAGCACCTATGTAGAGGCCCTGAAGTAAATCATTAAGCAACACCTACTGGAGCTAGCCACCCTAGTAGGCCTTATTACCTGGCCTACCCCCATCACCGCGCGGGTCACCAATGAGCCAGGTGAAATAGATAATAACACAGGCCTGGGGGCCCTTTCTGCAGAGGAGAGGGATGCTGGATTAATGATTAACCTTTCCTTTATTTCCTGGGGTCTCACAGACCATATCCACCATATTTAGGAAGCTAACCTGAATAGCAACTCAGACTACCTTCCTATTAAAATTAAGCTAGATGCCACCTTTGAACCTAAACCATCCTAACAATACTGAAACTGGGCTGCCATGGACCCCTAGAAGCTAGTAATAGCCCTCACTATATACCTACCCCTGCCACTTCCTGCTGAAGTAAACCAGAGAGATGTTAACCAGTTTATAGGTAAGCTAGTTAATGCACTTACTACTATAATTAATACTATAGTACCATAGCTCCACCCATTCTAATACTCCTGCCCTAGCTTCACACTGGAATGCCGCGCCCTACTATGGGAGAAGAAGCACATCTAGCAGACTATTTCTATATACTAAAGTAAGCACTGCTGCAAGGCCCCCCTGCCCCTATAGGTTTAGCTAGCCTGGGCCACCTGGGCATGTAAGCAGGCTGTGTAATAGTGCTGATGCAATGCCTTCTGGTAGTAGATCACTAATATTGTGGATATAAATGATATTTAGCACGCTGTCCACTAGATAAAGAACTAAGGACCCTACTAAGCTTACACCCCCCTACTTTAGGACCCCTATACTAGCTTAATTACCTACAGGGCCCAGGAGAAGGCTAACCTCCTTATCCACTAGTTCTTCCCACCACCCCTGCAGGCTAATCTGGATGACCTCTAGGGATATAACTACCCTAAACCAATCAGCATACTAGAGTTTAGGGAGCATGAGGTCCTCCACACTCTCCACTCCATTAAACCTAACAAGGCCCCTGGCCTAGACAGAATCACCAACCAGGTGTTACAGGCCATCAGTCACATGCTGGTCCTAAGCCTGATAGGCCTTTATAATCAATGCATACAGATTAGCTACTGCCCAGAATACTTCTATGGTGCCACCACTGTTACCCTCTATAAGCTAGGCAAGCTGGACTACTCAGTGCTAAAGGTATACTAGCTAATTACCCTACTTAATATCCTGAGTAAGCTACTTAAGACCCTAATTACTACCTAGTTAAGCTATCTAGCTAAGGCCTATAGGTTGCTTCTAGATAACTATTTCAGGGGGTATAAGGGCTAGGGCATAGAGAATACCCTCTACACAGCCCTAGAAGCTATCTACTTAGGCTAGAAGAATAGCAAGATTATCTCTACTCTTCTACTTAATATCTATAGGGCCTTTAATAATATCTTATATAAATAACTCTTATATAACCTCCACACCTAAAGAGTCCTAGAGGCCTATATCACCTAGCTTAGCAGCTTCCTCCAGGGCTAATCCACCTCACTGGTGTTACCTAAATACACTATACTAATCTAATAGGTAGAGACTAGCATCCTGCAGGGCTCCCCCCTCTCCCTAATTCTCTACATCTTCTACAACGCGGGCCTAATGGGGTGGGGGGACCCTGAATGGGGCACTAATAATATCAGATATATTAATAACATAATGATGCTAGCTACTAGCAATAGTGAGCATGCTAACTATTAATGGCTGCAGGAGTACTACTAGCATGGGTGCCTCTACTAGGCCACTACTTATATATCCTAGTTCAAGCCCTCTAAATTCTAGCTTATCCACTTCCACCCCCCTAGGCAGGGGGCCCGGGACGGCCCTGGTGAACCACTGGATCTAGGTAATAGATAGGTTATTAAAGCCAGCACAACAGCCCAGCTCCTTAGAGTTATTCTAGATTAATACCTTACCTTTAAGGCTCACCTTAAGCACATCAACAGCATAGTAACCTAGTAGCTTCAGGCCATCAGTGCACTAGGCAGATCTAAATAGGGCCTATAGCTCTGGGAGCTTCAGCATATCTATACTACCTATATCACCCTAATTATGCTATACACCACCTCTGTCTAGTATACACCACTAGTCTAGGGCTAGAAGTGCATCCACAGCTAGTAAATAAAGGTACTAAACTGAATCTAGCATTAGGCTAGGAAGCTAATTATAGGGGCCTTCTAAATAGTCAGCAGGGCTATATTTAATACTAAACTACACCTTACTCTAATACTATTACTCCTTTAACAATACTATATCTAGACCCTTATCTAAATTACTACCACTCCAGCCTACTAAATATATATTCTTAACTATTACTAGTATTACTAGAACCCGCTGCTGTACTCACCACTAGAGGCTACAGAGGAGGAGGTTAAATTAGTAACTAGTATTAACCCTAGGGAGCTAGAGATATACTTACTATGGGTAATACCCCCCTAGTAGGAGCTACTAGAGGTAGTGATTAAGGAGATAAAGAAGTAGTTAATAATCTACTATAATATTTACTATATTACCTACCCTAAGGCTATTTAGATCTACACTAATAGTTCTAGTATCTACAGATAGATGGGCACTACTATAGTGTGCCTAGACCCCCCTATCTACTAATAATATTACCTAGGGATGGAAGTTAAACACATGGTGCTAGTTATAGAGATTATAGGGTTAGTACTGGCCCTGCAGCTCCTTAAGTAAGAACTAGTGCTATATAATGCCTGGTAGTCACTGCCTGACTGCAGCTGTTAGAAGTGGGCTAAGATTTATTTTAATAACTAGGGCATGCTGCGCACGCTGCTTACCCTAAAGCAGGGCTCTGGCTAGTATCTAGTCTAGGAGATGGTGGACCTACTGGACTAGCTAGATCTAGTGCTTAATATATTATTCCACTAGCTGGTAGCGCACCACAGGGTTGCTAGTAATAAGCTAGCAGACTAGAAGGTAAAGAAGGTAGCTGGATGATAATAGGGTATTATAGAGGGGCAGTGTAGGCCCCTACTACTAGTTATACTCCTAGATTACCCTACACAGGGCCCCCTAGACACCTGGATTAAACAGCATACTAAGGAGCAGTGGGAGGAGGCCTAGAGGTAGTCTAAGTATAGTAGATATCTCTAGTATTACCTTCCTAAGGTCTCTAGGTATTCACTTACCATCTATAATAATCTTACCCCCATGGAGCACAGTGTTCTGGCATAGATATATACTAGGAAGATTAGGCTAAATCACTACCTCTCCACTATTAACTAGGCTAATGACCCCCTCTGCCCATGCAGGCAGGCCCTAGAGATAATTTACTATGTGCTATTTAACTACACCCAATACAATAACCTTCAGCAGGCAATGTAGACTGGCACAGAAGGGACCCCCTAAGACCTAACAGAGGCCTTAATAGAGAAGCAGTACATTTAACAGGCTATATAGTTTATATTAAACACCAGCTAGTTAATATATCTAGCAGAAGCTACTAAGCCAGCATGACTTAAGCTAATTACCCCCAGCAGTGAGCAGCTACTAATAGCCCTAGCAGGTAATAGCTAATAAACTATTATCATATACTATTATATACTACTAGCCACTCCTGTTAGTGCAGCATTACTACTTATAGCCCTGGCCCATGTGTCTGCGCGGTACTAGCTTGCTAATCTAGCACTGTTCAGAGGTGGCACCCCTGGAACCCTTGCAGGCTTGGGAATCTGTAGCATTCTGAATAAGTTAGTAACTATCTTAGGGGGAAGTGGGCCTGTACAGGCACCTAGGCAGGCATGAGGGCATACACAGGGAAGTGAGGAAGCTGGTGATTTCAGCCCTGGCTAAGATGGAATGACGGGGTATCAATGATTGATTGATTGATTGATTGATGATTGATTGATTGATTCCTTACTCCGTTTCGGCACCAGGCTGGGCCATGCCAGAGGCTCCTAGTGAGCAGCAACTATCTAACTGACGGCCATCCTTTCAGACTGACACCGCCAGCGTACATAGATATATATATATATATTAGGCACCTAGGCTAGGCCGACCCCTGTAGATTCCCTCATATATACCCCTATTTCAGCCCTGGCTGAAATCAGTAAGTGCTGCTACCCCAACTCCCTCATAGATCCATTCCAGCCAGGGCTGAAATCAGTAAGTGCTGCTACCTTGATTCCCTATCATTCCATCTCAGCTAGGGCTAAAATTCATGATTACTAGCTACCCCTCTCCTAAAGCTAAATACCTTTATGCCTGCCTAGGTGCCTGTACAGGCCCCCTTCCCCCTAAGATAGTTGCCAACCCATTCAGAATGCCGCAGATTCCTAAGCCTGTGAGGGTTCCAGGGGCGCCATCACTGAATGGTGCTAGATTGGCAAGCTAGTGCCGCGCAGATGTGCAGGCTAGGGCTGTGAGTAGCAGTGCTGCACTAACAGGAGTGACTAGTAGTATATAATAATATATAATAATGGTTTGTTAGCCATTGCCTGCTAGGGCTGTCAGCAGCTGCCTACTGCTAGGGGTGGTTAGCTTAAGCTATGCCGGCTTAGTGGCTTCCACTAGATACATTAACTAGCTAGTATTTAATATGAACTGTACAGCCTATTAAATATACTACTTCTCCATCAAGGCCTCTGTTAGGTCTCAGGGGGTCCCTTCCATGCTGGTCCACATTGCCTGCTGAAGGTCATCATATCAGGTACAGCTAAATAGTATATAGTGAATCATCTCCAGGGCCTGCCTGCACAGGCAGAGGGGGTCATTGGCCTGGTTAATGATTAAGAGGTAGTGATTCAGCCTAATCTTCCTGGTGTATATCTAGGCCAGAACGCTGCACTCCACAGGGGTAAGATCATTATAGATAGTAAGTGAATGCCTAGAGACCTTAGGGAGGTAATGCTAGAGGTGTCTACTATACTTAGACTACTGCTAGACCTCCTTCCATTACTCCTTAGTATGCTGTTTAATCCAGGTGTCTAGGGGGCCCTGTATAGGGTGATCTGGGAGCATAACTAGCAGTAGGGGCCTATACTGCCCCTCTATAATACCCTATTATCATCCAGCTACCTTCTTTACCTTCTAGTCTGCTAGCTTATTACTAGCAACCCTGTGGTGCGCTACCAGCTAGTGGAATAATATATTAAGCACTAGATCTAGCTAGTCCAGTAGGTCCACCATCTCCTAAATCAGATACTAGCCAGAGCCCTGCTTTAGAGCAAGCAATATGCACAGTATACCCTAGTTATTAGAATAAATCTCAGCCTGCTTCTAAGAGCCGCAGTCAGGCAGTGACCACTAGGTATTATATAGCATCAGGTCTTACTTAATAAGCTACAGGGCTAGCACTAACCTTATAATCTCTATAACTAGCACCATATGCTTAACATCCATCCCCAGATAATATTATCAGCAGATAGGGGGGTCCAGGCACACCATAGTAGTGCCTACCTATCTACAGATACCAGAGCCATTAGTGTAGATCTAAATAGCCTCCAGGTAGGCAATATAGTAAATATCATAGTAGATTATTAACTACTCCTTTATCTCCTTAATTACCACCTCCAGCAGCTCCCACCATAGAGGTACTACCCATAGTAAGCATATCTCTAGCTCCCTAGGGTTAATGCTAGTTACTAATTCAACCTCCTCCTCTGCAGCCTCTAGCAGCAAGTGCAACAGCAGGTTCTAGTAGTATTAGTAATAATCAAGAATATACACTTAATAGGCTGGAGTAGTAGCAATTCAGATAAGGGTTTAGATATAGTATTATCAGAGGAGCAGTAGCATTAGGGTAAGGTGTAATTTAGTATTAAACATAGCCCTACTAACTATTTAGAAGGCCCCTATAATTAGCTTCCTAGCCTAACACTAGATTCAGTTCAACACCTTTATCTACTAGCTATAGAGGCGCTTCCGGCCCTAGACTAATAGTATATACCATACAGAGGCGGCATACAGCATGATTAGGGTGATGCAGGCAGTATATACATGCTAAAGCTCCCAGAGCTATAGGCCCTATTTAGAGCCACCTAGTATGCTGATAGCCTGGAGGCGCTAGGTGGCCGCGCTATTAACATGCTAGAGGTATGCCTTAAAAGTAAGGTTCTGGTTAAGAATAACCCTAAGGAGTCAGGCTATTATGCTGGCTTTAATAACCTACCCATCACCTAGGTCCAGCAGCTCCCCTGGCCTGCTACCTTAGCTGGATAGTTTAGCATCACCCCAGGCCTGCCGGCCCAGGGGGTAGAAGTGAATAAGCTAGAACTTTAATAGTTTAAATTAGGAGGCATGAGTAGCAGCCTAGTAGAGGCACCCATATTAGTAGTGCTCCTATAGCTATTAATAGTTAGTGTGCTCACTATCACCAGTAGCCAGCATCATTATATCATTAATATATCTAATATTATTAATGCCCTATTCAGGGTCCCCCCACCCCATTAGGCCCGCGTTATAGAAGATATAGAGAATTAGGGAGAGGGGGGAGCCCTATAGGATGCCAGTCTCCACCTGTCAGGTTAGCATAGTATATTCAGATAGCACTAGCAAGGTGGATCAGCCCTAGAGGAAGCTACTGAGCCAGGCAATGTAGGCCTCCAGGACCCATTAGATATGGAGGTTATATAAGAGTCATTCATGTGAGGTATTATTAAAGGCCCTATAGATATTAAGCAGAAGGGTAGAGATAACCTTACTATTCTTCCAGCCTAAGTAGATAGCTTCCAGAGCCATATAAAGGGTATTCTCTATTCCCTAGCCCTTATACCCCCTGAAATGGTTATCTGGAAGTAACCCATGGGCCTTAGCTAGATAGCTTAACTAGATAGTAATCAGGGCCTTAAGCAGCTTACTTAATATGTTTAGCAGGGCAATTAGTTAGTATGCCTTTAGCACTAAGTAGTCCAGCTTGCCCAGCTTATAAAGGGTGATAGTAGCAGCATTACAGAAGTACTCTAGGCAGTAGCTAAGCTAAACACACTAATTATACAGGCCTATCAGGTATAAAACCAGTATATAACTGACAGCCTGCAGCACCCGGTTAGTGATTCCATCTAGGCCAGGGGCCTTATCTGGTTTGATGGAGCAGAGGGTGCGGAGCACCTTATGCTCCCTAAATTCTAGCATACTAATTAGCTCAGGGTAGTCATATCCCTGGAGGTTGTCTAGATTAGCTTGCAGGGGTGGTAGGAAGAACTAGTAGGCAAGGAGGTTAGCCTTCTCCTGGGCCCTGTAGGCAATTAAGCTGGTATAGGGGTCCCAGAGCAGGGGGGTATAGGCCTAGTAGGGTCCCTAATTCTTTATCCAGTGGACAGCGCGCCACACATCATCTATATCCATAATATTAGTGATTTATTGCCAAAAAGCATTGCATCAGCACTGTTACACAGCCTGTTTGCATGCCTGGGTGGCCTGAGCCAGCCAAACCCGCAGGGGCAGAGGGGCCTCACACTAGTGCTTGCTTTAGTACAAAGAGATAGTCCACTGGATGCGCTTCTTCTCCTATAGCAGGGCCTGGCACTCTGAGGTGAAGCTAGGGCAGGAGTGCCAAGAGAGGCAGAGCCAGGGTACTGCAGCATTAATCATAGCAGTAAGCATGCTGACCAGCTCCCCCACAAACTAGTCAACATCAATCAATCAATCAATCAATCAAGATTCTATTAACCTGATGTAGCCTATCTATTGAAGTAATTAGCTATACAGGCGCTTCACCAATGAAGCAGGAATCTAGTGTCTGAACACCTGTCCACAAAGCCCATAAATGCAAAAGAGATATAAGAAATTAGCATATAGCCACATTAAAAGCAAAAACACAGCTAAAGCAGCCTGCCATCCAGCCATAGTCTCCCCTACACTATCTTAGTATGTTAAACACCTATCCCACCTCATTCTATATAGTCATTCCAAATATAGTGTGATTGTGCGCCTAGGAAGACCCTTCCTAGGCAGCTGCTTAGTGGTCCTTCTAACCATTATCTTCCATATCTATTCCAGAGCCTTGTAGGAGGCTTCCTTGTTCCTAGTCCTGCTCTGATGGCTCCCCTAGTTCTGCATGGCGGAACTGGCTGAGCAGGCCTGTTTGATGTATGAATTTGGCGATGTAGCAGATCGCCTGCGGGTTGGATATAAGCACATTATAATCTGATAGTTTCCTCTGGAGTCCCTCTACATCTTGTAGCTTAGCCATCATCTTCCTGTGGGCCTCTATATGTAGTGAACATTGTAGGAGAACATGCTTAGGGGTCTAAGACCCCTCTCCGCAGCTGTATTGGTCTGAGTCATAGGCATTGATCTTAAAAAGGAAGTGTCATAGACTAATCCACATAGTCTGCATCTGGATGATGATTAATGTATGTGGCTTTAGTAAGCCCTTATATAGGCCTAGATTCTTCTTATGAGGGGCCTTAATCAGCTGCTGTATTAGCTTAGCCCCTTTCTCCATCTCCCACTGTTTCTTCTAGTGTTACTAGATTTGTTGGCAGATAGCTTGCTTAGCTACTGTGGTAAGCCAGATAATTAGTTATTCTAGCCTCACTGAGCTTATTTTAACTTCCCCTTATATAATAGCCCCCTTTACTGCCTCCTTCACTACCTTATCTACGGCCTCATTCCCCGCCACACCTATATGGGCGGGGATCCAGTGTATCTTAATATTCTCTAGGGTTAGCCCACCCACCCCTAGGGCCTGTACACTTCTATATATCATGTCCAGAATGTATTGGCCGGAGGGGCGATGTGGGTTCTAGACTGCCCAGATGGCAGCCTAGCTGTTAGTAAAGAGGGTGAGTGAATAGGGGCTGGTAAGGAGGTGGCTTAGCTTTATAGTGATGCTTAATGCTATACAGATCCCTTTAAGTTCAGCAGCATACACAGTTGAGTCTGCCTCTATGCTAAGATGGTTCTGGCAGGTCTGTTATTTATGTAGGCAGACTGCTGAGGCACCCATATAGCCTTGATATCTGCTGCCATCAGTGTAGATGACTAGTTAGTCATTATCTTTGCATATCTTATTGTGGGTTCTTAGTGCGGCCTCATGTTCTTCAATTATGTAGTGGAGGGGGGCCTCCCAGGGGGGGAGTATATATACTTTCCGCGTCTCCCATTCTTCTAGGTATTTCAGGGTGGGGGCTAGTAGGCCACCTCTCCTCCTAAGTACCTCCAGCGGGGTGGGGCCACTCTGCTGTGTTTCTCTAGCTGGTTATAGCTTCTCTGTGAGTCCTTGGGGGCAGGCAAACCTTGGCCCTGTCTAGATTTAAATGGCAGTTTCTTTAATGATCTGCTGTATCTGTAGGCGAATTAGCTATAGGTGTAGCTCTATATTAAGTATAGCTACTGCAGTCCCTTAAAAGGCACTACTAATCAGGATAGCTATGTGCTTCTAAATCTTAGTGAATTTATTAATAATCTTATTCTGTTCTGCAGCCGGAGTTGACCTACTGGTGGGGCTAAACCATGCTGTAATTCCATATAGTAGTTATAGGATGACCACACCATAATAGATTGTATGCATGGCCTCTAGCAACGCACCCCAGGTTAATCTAGTGATGCTTTAGAGCGCCTCCAGGCTGCTGTTTACGCGGTTAATCACTTTGGTGCGGTGGGTATTAAAGGAAAGGGTTTTGTCAAGCCAGATGCTAAGGTATCTAGCTAATTCAGTAGGTTGAATAGTTGTTTCCCTATAGCAGATAGGTATTCAGTTATGGCCCTCATACTTGCCCAGTTCCTAGATATTGATAGGGCCTGCTGGGGTCAGCTTACGGGGGGTTTCAGGCTCCCTTAGGTTAGTGAAGTGAATTAGTTTAAACTTATCAGGGGCAAACTTAGCAGTGTGTTTACTAGCCCATTAGTCTGCCTTCTCCAGGCACTTTTCTAGGACTGTGGTGTTCTAAGCATAGGTCTGGCTGATCATAAGCATGTAGGAGTTGTCTATCTAGCTAGTTAATGTGGTTTTCACATTGCCAAGCCAGTGGACTAGTGTTTAGATCAGTGGGGTATTAAAAATTAAGAAAAGGATGGGTGAGAGGGGGCTGCCTTATAGGATCTCTGTTATAGTTATAAATAGCTTACTGAGGAACCCAGGTAGTTGTAGGCGGGTGTAGTGGTCTGATAGGAAGGATTGCAGCTAGTTAGCAATCCAACCTAGCTATATGGTTCAGAGATTATGTAGCAGATGTTGGAGGGAGATATTATTAAAGGCTCTAGAGATGTCTAGTAGTAGCATGCTAACTTTCTGGCCATGCCCCCAGGTGTGGTAGATTATATTAATGATTAGTTAGATAGCATGGTTAGTAGAGACACCCTTCCAGCTGCCTAAGTGGCCCTTTAGAAGCAGGCCATGCTCCTCTAGAGCCTAGGAGATGTGGAGTGTGATTACTAACTCTAGGACCTTGCCTAGGGTGCTAAGCAGGGTGATAGGGTGGTAGGACTTTAGGAGGCAGAAGTCTTAGGGGGCCCCCTTATGAAGGATAACTATGGTAGATATCTGGAAGTGTTAGGGGTTATAGCTAACATAGATGCAGGCATTAAAGAGGGTCTTAAGTGCCTGGATAAAGGCTGGGACCGTGGTCAGGGCATGCTAGACCTTATTAGGGATGGTATTAGGTCTAGGTGCCTTGTTAGGAGGTGCTTGTCTGATGGCTTTAGTGATCTCTTGGTTATTAATCTCAGGGAAGATAATATCCTATGATTGATTATATATTCTTCCTTTAATATCTGAGAGATCAGCAGCTGGGGGTGTGGGGAAGAAGGTCTATTAGAGTAGATTAGCTTTCTGCTTAGCTGTCTCCGCGACATAATCTCTATGGTGGAGGGTAGGGATGACGCCTGTCTAGCTGCTTCCCTAATGGCTCTAGGCCCACTTGGCAATGCACCACATGCCCCAGGGGCCTTAATTAACTGTCTGCTACACCTATTTGCGATGGCTGCGCTACAGGGATTAGGAGATAACCTTTCCTTTCTAGTTACAGGCCTTTATGTACGCGACCTAGTCATCATCAGTATATATTTCAGTGTAGATCTATTAGTAGAGGCAGGTTTGTTTAACCATCTCAGTGTATTTAGGTGTCTAGTCAGGGTTAGCCCATTTAGAAGGGCGTGCCCATGGTATAGAATGGGTGATGGCTTGCTGGATAGTTTCAAGAAGGTAGTTAGTGGCGTCATTAATCTGATCAGTGGTTTCAAGGTCTCTGTGCCATCTATAGGGGTTAATATTTATAGTAATGAATTCACAGAGTTTCTGTGTGTCTATAGCCTTCTAATTGCGGCGTTTCGGGGCCTGCGGCAATGGTGTTGAGATATCAAGAAGCAGGTGAATCAGTAGGTAGTTAGAATTAGTATAGATGTTAGGGGCCACCTTACAGGCCATAAGACAGGCTATCAGGTCCATAGATCCAAATATTAGGTTAATAGTTGATTAGTGGCCTTGTTCGTCCCTAGTGATGGCACCCGGCTCTGTCCAGAGGTCTAGGAGCCAGGTGTTAGTTAGTTCTAGGAGCCTATCAGATCTGGGGTTAGTATGGCGGACGTGATCACCCCCCCAGGCTGGATAATGGAGGTTAAAGTCTCCTAGGAGCAGGCAGCTGTCTTGTTAGTCCAGGACCTGCTCCAGGAGGTCAAGAGTGTCAGTTTAGATATCAGTATCCAGGCAAGGGTTATATATATTGTATAAGCAGAGTATCCCTATATTATAGTATAATTTAAGCTCCTGGCAGTCCTGTAAGTGGGCTATATATTTCCATTTAGTGGGGTCAATCTTGCAGGAGATATATAGGCAGACCCAGGTGCGGCTGCCAGATCCTGCCTCAGGGTAAAGCAACTAGTAAGTGGCCTTAGCAGGGTGGTAGGTGGTATCTTAGAACAGACTATCCCAGGGTTCTTAAATAGTAATGATGTTATCCTTTAGGACCTCTAGGTCGCGTAGAAACTGAGCCATCACCACATTCTTAGAGCGGTGCACATTGTATTATAATATTTAGAATATTCTATCCATGGAAAGCACAGTGTAGAGTGTTCTATATGCTCTTTTAATAGCTGCTAGTAAACTAGGGCATCCCCGCGGAGAAGTTAACCTAGGGGTCCTTCTCAAGCTGTATGGGGGTCTCCACCACCTGTTTCTACTTCTTCTTTTCAGCCCGGGTGCTAGGGTTGGTATCCTTATCTTATAGAACTAAGCTAGGCTGCCAGTCACTTTCCAGAGGGTTAGGGAGCTTAGTATAGCTGTTCTCATCTTCATCATTATCAGTAGTATTATCTTGGTATATATTAAGGCAGGTCCCACGCGCGGTGGCCATCCATTGGTTTCATAGTTGCTTTGGAGGGTGGTCGTTATCTTCATTAGTTAGGTTCAGCGGATTAATATTATTTAAACAGTTAATGATTCAAGTGGAGCGGTGGGAGGTGGTGGAGCTTATTTAATTAGTTAAGCTAGTTTAATTTATGAGGGCCTTCCTAGACGCTGTTAAGGTTTTGGGGGACGGCACTGAGGGGGTAAATAAGATATTATTAACATTTTGGTCTGATAGTGATGTCAGGGACAACATTAAGGTAGGTGCCTGGCCACAGGGTGGCTGCTTGCAAGATAGCTCTGATCTCACTTTCTTAGACCCCTTGGATGGTCTAGTAGCCTTTTTCACTATAGTAGACCCTCTGGAAAAGCCCTCAGGGCCCTTAGATCCCTCTATTCCCTTAGATCCTTCTATTTGCATGGGGGAGCCCTCTACTGAGGTGTCTAGGGCGGACACCAAGGGGGAGGCGCTCAGTACAGCAGTGGAATCTGAGCTACTACTCTCAGGATCCCTTTGGAAGTCTTGCAAGTAGGATAGAATGCAGTGATATTGCTGGCAATAGCAGGAAGCTACCTACACCTTATCCACCTCCTCTATATACTTCTTGCACCCTTTAGACCAGGCAGCATGTGCGCCCCCGCAGTTAGCGCACTTTCTTGACTCCTGGCCAGTGGCCTGCCGGAGCAGGCAGTCATGGGTCTCATGACTGCCTGCGCAGAGGCTGCAGATAGTTTTATTGGAACAGATGCTTCCTATGTGGCTATATTACTGATAGTTGAAGCACCGGCGGATACGAGCAGACTAGTTGTACAAGACTATGGTCAGGATAGCAGAATCCCAGATAGTTCCCTTGTCGATAGCTTTATTAGCGGCCTGGGGGGTAGAAAACTCAATCACTAGGGCAGAAGACTTCTTATTAGCAGGCTGGTTTGTAAGCCAGGTGATATGGATGATCTTTGCTGAATCACCCCATGCAAAACAGTTCATAGCCAGTAACTGGTCAGTCGCCTGCTTTACCTCCTTGGGGTCCGCCAGGTCACCAATTGATTTAACCTGGACGTCATGAACCACCACGCCCCAAGTTGGCAGGCGGACAATGGCCCCCTGGTGGAATGATTTAGCCTAGCCAGGGTGGTAGCACGCGATCTCTGCTTGCTGAGCAGTCTGCAGGCTGAGGCTTAAGTCACCTGACTTGAGCTAGCGGGCGGCCACAAATTTGATAGACGTGAGGGTAGCCGCTATAGTCTCCTTTAAGGCCTTCACGCGGGCCTTCTCAGCCCTATTCTTTATCTCCACTACCTTCAGGCGCTGGAACGTGCTCACTGTGCTGGCATCTGGCAGTTTAATGATGACCTTGCGGTCCTTGCTCAGTTCTGAGGGGGTAGCCCCGGGGCTGCTTGAGGAGCTGTGGGAGGAGATTACATGGCCTGGGGGGGGTGCCCCCGCGGCAGCGGCTGCGTATGATCGAACCTTAGCAGATATAGGAATAGATTGAGTAGTCAGAACGTGCTGGGTAGAGGTGGTGTTCTTTTTAATGTCAAGAGTGATCTCACGGAGGTCAGCAACCGCCTTCCTCTAGTTATCGCCCAGGGGGTTTTTCAGGACCTCCTCGACGACAGCATGCGTATTGGTGATTAGCTCAATGAGAGGGTTCGGGATTCCTTGATTATAAACCTTTAAATGGTTCAAATAGACGCTCGTATCGTGGTGAAGGTCCAGGACGTGATCATGCAGAGTTTTCTGTAGCCCCTTTTCGCTGCCGCGGGAGGCCGTCAGGGGCGGCCACCCTGGCTTCGACGACGACATGGCGATCGAAGTCCTATAAAATTAGGATCATTCGATAGCTGCCGACGTTACGAGAAACTGGGCAAATTTTGGGGTCAAAAGATGTTGGTTTGGGCGAGAAATTTCAAAAATTTGTTCTGCGTCGAAGTTGTTGTTTAACTAGTCAACATCTCCCTGGGTCACTTCAGCAGGAAGTGACGGGGGCAGGCACGCAGTGAGGGCCGTCGCCAGCTTCTGGGGGTCCATGGCGGCCCAGTTTCAGCGTCGTCAGGGTGGTTCGGGTTCGAAGGTGGCATTTAGCTCGGTTTCAATGGGGAGGTGATCCGAATTGACGGGGTATCAAGGTAGCGGCACTCACTGATTTCGGCCGGGGCCGAAACGGGGGAATCTATGAGGGTATCTACGGGGGTTTGGCCTAGCCTAGGTGCCTAACATATATATATATATATCCATGTACGCTGGCGGCGTCAGTCCGCAAGGACCGCCGTCGGTTAGATAGTTGCTGCTCGCTAGGAGCCTCCGGCATGGCCCAGCCCGGTGCCGAAACGGAGTAAGGAATAAATCAATCAATCAATCAGCTATGTAAATGGGCTGGGCATATCTATAATTTAGGCATTGGGTGCACTGTAGGAGCCAGCAGAGTGGGTTAAATAGTTCTATACATAGCAGGGTGCTATCTAGGAAGATTTGGTGCTGGATAGCATGGTTTACTAACTGTGCATCCTAGAAGGAAACCACTGGGAGGACTTCTACTTACTCTGTTAGGCTGTAGTGTTATGCCCGCACCAGCCTACATATAATATAGGGCCATGGAGCGCTGGGTTACAGTGTAAGATCTTCTCCTAGAGGTGTTCTACTGCGCTCTGGGTGCTAGAGGGGAGGTAGGTAATAGGGATATAGTGAACTAGGACAGCATACTAGTAATTAGTGATATAGGCATATCTGCCCTTAGGGAGTTCCCAGAGCCATGCCTCTTTATTCTAGATTAGGCGCTCCTGATCTGACGCAGAATATGTGTACACATTAAGATTACTGCTATGAAGCACCTGGGCCCCTGCCACCTGCATGCTGGCCAGGCCAGGGAGGCTGCTACAGCAGAGAATCTCCTAGATCTCACCTACTATTGCCATGGCAGTAGTTTACTTATAAGGGCTAGCTCCTAGGCTATTTCTATGCCTGCGCCACTAGATCTAGATGTGGTTCTCATCATTGCGGGGGGGTGCGGCCCAGGGGGAGGAGGTGGGAGGAAGATAATAGTCAAGGGGGGAAGATGGGTTGCTTAGCACCTGCTAGGTCTAGCTAAAGACCCCTCTGGCCCCCTGGGTCATGGATAAGGAAGTGGCTGAGCTATGCTCACCTACTCCTATGCTATTCATGCCTAGGGCCTGAGTGCTGTGATCACTGACCACTGCATCACAGAATTGGCTATCCAGCAGCTTTATGACTAGGGCACAGGCCTGCTGAGCGAAACCTTCAACCCAGGGGGCCTTAGCAGACCTGCCAGGGTGAGCCTGAGTGAATTTGATGACATCCATACAGTGCACCATGAAATGAAACAAAAGATCAGCAATAGATGAGTCATCACCAGCCGCTAAGGCCAGCCACTGAGCCATGATATTGAAATAACTGGGCCCCAGTGGAAAGTATGAGATAGTATGAGATAGTATGAGATAGTATGACTGTAGAGTTGCATAACCGAACCGCAAAAATCGAATCCAACCCTCACCGAACCCACAGCGGGTCGGGTTTGGTGCCTAGCCTAGGGAACCGCTTCAGGGGCGGGTTCCCTACCCTGGGCCCAATTTGGATTTGGTGAAAACCGTCGGTTACGGTTTTCGCGGGTTTAACCAACCCGCACCGTTTTACCTAGATATTAGTCATTTCTAGGGATCTTCTAATATTTTTGATATCACTAGATAGCCCCTGATCTAGGCTATCTAGTGATATAAATATTAATTTAAAATACCTAGTGGTTGCTGAGATATAGAGGAATAATCATTTTCATCATGGGGTGGTATGAAAGTGGTGTGGATATATATATATATATGACTAATGGTTGACAACTACTATAGTTTAAAAATGATTTTTTAACCACCCCCCATTCAGCCCTATAGATATTGAATTAAAATTTTAGATATAAATTAGTATGATGATAATTATAATATATTTCATATAAAAATGATAATTTTTGATTAGCATAGTGATATTATGATAGATAATATGGCATTCAATGAGGCATTGAAATTCAAAAACCATCAAAATTCACCAAGGGGTAGCGGTTTAACCAACTCGAAATCGAACTGAATCTAACCATGGTTAGTTAGTAGGGGCCTAGCTAGGCCTAGCTAGGCCTAGTGGCGGGTTGGCTGCGGGTTCTAAAATTTGAACTCGAAATCGCAGCGGTTCGGTGCCAACTGGTTTTGAACTCGCCCGAACTCGCACCAAATGCAACTCTAAGTATGAGATAGTATGAGATAGTATGAGATAGTATGAGATAGTATGAGATAGTATGTGAAAGTATGTGATGCTGGAGTAAAGTCCATGAGTAGCCTGACCCAGCGCAGGGAGGCAGCCTGACGAGAGGGGCAGAGCCCTAATCCAGTCAGGTGACTGCTCTGCCCAAAGGGTCGTCGTCAGCAAATGGTTTGGGCTGGGTGGGCCAGCAGCCGAATCTCAGAGGTCCGGGGTTCGGCGCCTCTGATTGGTGGGTGAGATCCTGGGGTGCCGGGGCCTCTAATTGGTGGGGGTGGGCCCTGAAGATCCCGGGTGCCGGGGCCTTTGATTAGTGGCAGTGATCAACACATGGGATCCTGATTAGGAAGCTGCTGATTAAAACAGCAGGTCAACGCGTGTTTGACCACGCGGAGATGGATCTCAGTGGTAGGGAGGTCAGATTTCGGGGTCTAGTGAGGTCCCCGTTCGGTAATCGTCGCGTAGATTGGTGTTCGAGGGGTTGGCTGGCTGGCTAGCTTGCTGTCGGTTCAGCTTATAAGGTCTGGGACCCCCTGCGCAGCTGGTCTATCTTAACGAAGGTAGAATCCGGCGAGAGAGATGAGCCGCGTGAGTGAGTAAGTGAGGAGAATTGATTAAGGTAGAATCTAGCAAGAGAGATAAGCCGCGTCCATCCCTGGAACCTCAATTCTCAAAAGCAGGCATTCTCAAAGGGATCTGGATGCAACTTACTAAAGTTAGTTCTAATCCTGACACAGAGATTAGCACCCCATCTTCCGCCCTAGAGTTTGATTAGGTCAAACGCCCCAGGATTCTGGGTGTGTTTACCGGCCAAGGAGCCTAATAGGCAGGTAATGGTGCAACTCCCTAATGGACCCATGTGGTCTCTGGAAGAGGAGATAATAAAGCCCCCAAAAACATCATGGTTAGGTGAAGCTGAGATTTGCCTACCTATCTATGCCGCACTTCATAACTCAAATCCTCCCCTGTAGCTAATTTTCCCCTGTTCTAATTAATAACCTGCTGGCCTTGCTCCTGCTGGAGTGAGGACTCTGGCACTAGCAGAGTAAATTACTTGCGTTATTTTTGCCATTCGCTGCTAGGTTAGCTCACTGGTGCTGGGCATAGCCCATGACAGATCCCTTGCTAGCAAGACGGGTTACAGTTCAGTAAGGTCTTGGGAAAGTTTGACAAGGTTTGTGTGATTCCCAATCCCAATTCTGGATCGGGAGCGGTCGGGGCCGACTGATGTAGGTTTGGGCGAAGGGGACGTCGATGGTTGGGTCAGGCGCGGAGGCGTCTGGGGGCGCGGGATGTGCCGGTTGATATGGGGGGTGTGGCTGTTTCCCCAGTATGATTTTCTGTCGGGGGATGTAGGGCAACCTTAAGACCTTATTAAATGTTTCTGATATATTAGCTCAGCAAGGTCTTAAAATATGCCAAGAGAAAGTTTAACAAGGTCTTAAATTCTATTCTAAAAGGTCGGCTGACCTGTATCCTGAATTCTATGTGATCCATATAGATGAACTTTCTCTTGGTGATAATTTAAGACCTTGTCGAACTTTCCTGAGATGTTGGTTTTTTTAAATTAGCTTCAACTTCAATTCTATAAAGGACACTGTCTTTCCCCATTAAAATAATATTCAACTGCTTCATCTGTATTAACTAATTGATAACAAGACTTTTTGGTTTCTTTTAACCCACACAATGCACTTCATCAATTTGCCAATCCTTGCTTTTTCAGCTTTGAGCTACTTCACTCTTGAAGTTGTTGCAGGCCCCTATGGAGATGAATGCACAGATATTAGAGCTGAATATAATGGTAACTCTCGTTGGCCTTGGTACATTCTTGCCACTTGCCCAGATACGAATGGAAAGCTCAACTTCGAAGCTGAAATCAATGTGGATTTATGTTTGGGCAATGATCATGGCACCCTTGTTGCCCAGCTCCAGTAAGGTCTCTCCTTTACTATCTATAATTATATCTCTATACCTCTTTACTCCCTCTTCACCCAGTTACCTAGTTCTTCTTTTACTATATTTCTTAACTTAATCTCTCTTGCTAACATATATCTACAGTGGTCTTGCTGGCCATAACTGTAAGGAGATACAGATGCATGGCACTCAGCTCCAGGCCAAGTGTGATGATCGTAGGGGGGGCTACGCCAGTACTTCAATTGATACAAGTAAGTCTCTATATTAATCACCAGTACTAGTATGGCTATTAACAATAGTAAACAGATGGTTTGATTGAAAATAATAATGGGGAACTGAGATGTTTTGGTCTGAGTGACCACCCCTAATAAGCAGTCTTTGGTATGTACTAGCATTGGCATACATGGGATTAAAATTATGCTGCAACCGTCTTCTTCCTAAGACTTTTGTAGAATATAATAGGGAAAATGAAGACTAACTACATATATAGGGATAGCCTGACTCACATTATCTCCCTTTAGAGATTATCATCCCATAGTTATAACTGTTGTGCCTTCCTGTTATAAAGTCCTCAGGCACAACACTCTAATATGGGGGAAGGAACACTGATAACCAATCAACTTGGATCAGTCAGTAGGCTATCAGAAACTACCTATGGTATAATCAGGACTACCCAGGATAGGACACAGGCCCATAAAGGGCTGGATATATAAGGACACTCATTTACTATCATGTATTTAGTTCTTCGCGATCAATCTTATATTATTACTTAAATACGTCCTTTAGTACTTTGCACTTCATAGTTCACTAAGACAACCTATCCTATAAGTAGGGGAGCTTACTCCATGACTGACCTACTTAGTATACCAACTAGCACATCCTGCAAGATATCTAATAGGACCTGAGTCTGTGTAAGGCTTAACATAGCAATACTGCAATAGTATAGTTGTGAGATACTCTTGGGATCCATAGTAGAAGCCTGGTACATATTATGATATTACCCACAGACATTCTACTCACAGTGGCTAGTCAACCACGCATAACACATCAATCGCCCTGTCTTCAAACCATGAAGCAAAGACATTATGGTGTCATTGACTGCAGCAAGAGGAAAGACCCCACATCCACTAAGCTGGGGAACCCGGGAGCATGACTAGGAACATGAGAAAGATAAACAAATCCAGGAGCTCCAGAAACTTGCCTATGAACTTAAGGCAACCTGGATATCCTAGGAGAAAACTGCAACCAACACAGCACTAGTGTTAAGGACCACTTAGAGCAACTCCATACTTAAGTCATTGCTTCAGCACCAGCATCCGCTATTAGGGCTCTGAAACTTCTAAAGGCTGAGACCTTTGATGGTACCTGAAGCAAGCTACAAGGATTCCCTACCTAGACGGATATTTGTGAGAACCCCATGCTAGGCTATGGAAGTCCCAACTGGGGCAAAAGACCTACTATGATTCACCCCTTGGTCAATCATGCCTAGCTTCCATATATATAGTACCTAACAATATTCATATCAACATTAACAAAGGACGCCTTGTGAACGAGGCAAGCAAGGTCATCTTTATATCAGCCTATCTGTGCGATAAGTAGACTGCGGCATATCCGCGGATATCAGATAGCAAATGGTATCCATATCGTATCCACGCGGATACAAGATACCTGCGATGTTATCTTTATCTGCATCCAACTCCACGCGGATACGATGCGGATATCTTGTTATTATCCATACTAGCATAATTCTCGCCAAATTAACCCGATCTAGCATAACACATGATGCATAACTTGCTGAATAAGATCAGTAGCTAACTGTTATTTACGTCTGTTCTGGTTGTGACAGGCTTGACAGCACCACGCTGCACTTGTGCCTGATACTATTCTCCAACATGTACAAAATATATATATAAGTGTTGATGCTGGCCCTGCTGGATTTGCTGGATCTGCTGGCTCTAAACCAGAACTTCTGATGGATTGACTGGTTCAGCCTTCTTAAACTATAATACTACATTGCCTTACTACTATTCCTTAAATCCTGCTCTTATTATAAGACTTGTAGGTCTAACGGCTTCTAGTCCGTGACACTTGTATATCTATTTGATAGCCTGATTATGTGGTTTGAATATACAGAACTCTTGCTTTCATGGTGAGCTTGTGGATATATGTGGATATTTATCAGATATCCGTGGGATAATCGGACATCTGCAAGGTATCTAACGGATATCCATGGATATCCATGGATTATTACACGATATCCAATGGATATCATGTAGGTAACCACACTAGTATTACTAGTAAACCAATAAGAACAGAAGATAATCTAGGAAAATAGACCTATCTAATCTACGCGTGTATCCTTGTAACCCCCAGATATGGTTATCTACCCTCTGAATTTTCCCTCTAAAGGCTTTGTAAGTTTCTTACCTTTCTCTTATTCCTAACTTATAGTATTATCCTTACTTTTAAGATGTCGCAAAGCCAATAATCTTAATTCTCTGGTTCTTTCTATGAACCTGACTTCTTACAATCAGATAATACACAGTATATCGCTGATAGTCAGCAACTATCATCTCCACATCAGACTTGGACTTCATTTTCCCACTACCACGGCCCCGCCCCCCTGAGACCCTCACACGTGTTAGGCCTAACTTTCGCAAACATTAGATCCTTTACTCTGATATGTCAGAGGATGACTTTGTAAGATGGTGGCTACAGACAGACTTCAGATTAAAGAAGGAGTTACAGGATACAATACACTGGGATGGGAAAAAGAGCTTATTATATTGGGAGCAATTTCATCAGGTTGCAGATGAAAAAACTGGCCAGTCTAAAGTTATGTGTAGACACTACTGCAATGTTCTTATTCACCCAGGTCATTGCTGAGCAGGGTATCTCCAATGAAAGCACACCTTAAAGGAGCTGCCTGTGCAGCCTGTCAGCGTACTGTACCTAAACAGCAGAAGGGTATAGACCAGCTTATCCAAGAATTGGTTAGTATAAGGCCCTGGTATAGTTCATCAAGTATGCTCACATTACTCTTATTTAGCCTCAGCGTTCTCCTCAAAGGCTATATAGTCAAGAGCTTTTCATAGAGAAGCTACTTAATATGGTTGCTATTGGGCGTCTTCCCTTTCAATTTAGTGAGCGTCGCGAGCTTGATGAGTTTATTAATATTGTATGACTTGCACCATCAAAGCTAAAACTCCCCTCTAGCAGGACCTTCAACAATATCTAGAGAAAAATGTTAAAGAGAAACAAGCAACACTACTCCAGAAGCTTCCACCAAATAGGAAGCTTTTAATTGCACTTGACTGCTGGACATCACCTTTTAACCAGGCATTTATGGCGATCACTGGCTACTTTATTGACCAAGAATGGAACTATTATGAGATTCTTCTTAGGTTTGAACCTCTTCGTCGTATGCATAATGGAAGTAATCTAAGCTCAGTTATCTTTGAAGTCCTCTAAGAGCATGAGATCACCAACCATATATTATTAATTACTACTGATAATGTAATGGAGTACATCTGGACCTGGCCTTTCGCCTGGGTGGTATGATCATTCATGTATATGACATCGTCAACGGATCACCCACGCATCATACCCTGAACGTCATTGAAGACCTTACATAGCTATATGAGGATGCCCCTTTGTCTGACATTATTATGGAAGATAAGGATTAGTCTTGTTCTAATATGATCTACCTTATATAATACTTTATTATACTAGTACTTTAGTATACCGTCACCAATTCTTACTTAGTCAACAGGCTATCTACCCTGCAAGTGGATCCTTACAATTCCTAATCCTTCCTCTTTGACTACCAGAGTATTAGTTATGATGACTTCCAATTCTGAATTTCAAGTTATTATCCCTGGTACTACACCACCAGAACAGTATGGTTCTGTTCCCTCTACACCTCCAGAACGAGCTCAATTCACTGAACAGGGAAATACTTACGGCAAGCCATTGGGACAAATCCGAAAAAACGTCTGTAGGTCTGTGGGTATGTAAGACTTTTGATTTTTTCTGCCAGCAATAAGCACCCAACTGTTTTTAGATTTCAATTTCTCTTCCCTTGGGTATATTAAATGCTTCGAATCACCATATAGTAGGGATATCAAATGATTCAAATCATCATATAGTAGGGATTCAAATCACCATATAGTAGGGATTCAAATCACCATATAGTAGGGATATCGAATCACCATATAGTAGGGATTTGAATCGTCATATAGTAGGGATTCGAATCACCATATGGTAAGGATATTGAATAATTCAAATTGTTATATAGTAGGGATTTAAATCATTTAAATAATTATATTATTCATATATTACTATACTTAGGTATGTATATTTTAAATATGCAGTGTTAGTAAGTGGGTTCCCCTTGGGATATTCGTAGTCGTTAAGGACGTGGAGTCTTCAAAGAGTGCAAGGGTAGGGGGTAGGGCTAGGCCAGCGGCCGCCCCATATATCCCTCTTCAACTTTAAGGGATTCCAGTCTTCTTTTATAATTTGACCTAGGCTAAAGAACGAATGTAAGGTCTAACTAACTATATAAATAGTAATGGTAATTACTAGATATTATTACACATCTAATAGACTTCCCTAAAGTTATATATATGCTAGTTAATATCACATCCTCCCCTGCTTAAATCAAACTTCATCTGCAGAGTTCTTAGTTAGCTAATATTATAGGAAATTTATTAGCACCTGGCAAAGCAACCACATGGATATAACTGTTGCCAAGATATATTAATTTCCAGATCCAGTATTAGATATCATTATTTCTTTATTAATGATTCATAGAATTAACTGAATTGTTCTTTGTGCTGTTATTCTAAAATCACCATGGTGGTAGCTGAGTATGTTCTTTATTTATTATATAAGGGGTATAATTAGATTATCTTACTTAGTAATATTAATAAGTAAGTTACCTAAGTAATTAGTAATCTTTGAGCAGTGTATAAAGAATTATAGTAAATATTATTATTTATATATATATGTAAATAATTAAATTAATAAAGATAGAATTAACTAATAAGCATAGGTAAATAAGTAAGTATTTACTGCTAGTATATATAGCCTAGGTATAAATACCCTTAACTTTTTATACTCATTGTGTGTAATATTTTATAGAATAAGCCTTAATATATCATCCCTTAGCCCTATTACTCTTTATATAAATAAAAAAACTCCTATAATCTCTTCTATTCCTCTCTCATATTTATCTCATCTAGTTATTAGGAAGCAACACCAATCCTGTTAATTTTACTATAATTAATATTATAGATAGAGTGGGCATAGTTTATACTACTAAAGCTAAGGTTAGTTAGTCCTTAACTAGTATATAGTAATTATATATAATTCTTTTAGATCCTATCTATCCCCTCAACTGGTTGACTTAAAATGGCAAGGAAATGCAGAAACTAATTAAGTTATATAGTAATTAGGATGCTGTAATTCTCTAAATTTATAGTAAAGAGTATTTACCTTATAATTAATATAAGAATAGTTAAGGCACCTTCTAGACCTATATTTTATCTCTAGAATTCACTAATGAAAATAATAAATTGTGAGCACTATATACTAGTGTATATAGGAATTATATATAGTATAGTAAAGAATTATAATGCACTTTCTACCTAGGTAAAGTATCTCTCTAGGATACTAAACTAGATATATGTCTCTCCCTCTCCTAATTAATATTAGGCATGGCTAATGTATGTAGTCCTATTTTATAATAAGGTGGTTTTAGAGTAATTAATAGTAGAGAATAGGTTTAGGATTAGCTAATTTCCTTAAGTTAGGGACCCTCTAGGAAGTCTATAGCTCCTTTAACTACTCCTTCTAAGGGATTAGAGCCTATAATTATAGTGTTCTCTCCTACTATAAATAAAGAAGTTCCTAAGAAGTCTACTTCTTATTAGTCTAGTTATTATGTAGCACCCACTTCAACCCCTTTATCTAGTACTAAATACTACTAAACTAGTGTTAAGAAGGCTCAGATATAGGAGAATCTTATATTCTTTAGGGGATATGGTCCCTAGCCCTCTTCTTCTAATAATTCTTTTATTTCTAATAAGGAAGTAGAGTAAGGTTCTTCTACTACTAAGCTTACTCTAGAAGTGATTTATACTCTATCTATTACTTTAATTTTAAGTATTATAAAGGATAATCACCCTCCTACTTTAAGTATCATGCCTCTGACTCCTTTAATAAATAAGGGAAAGCATTACCTTTTATCTATAGATTCTTTACCTACTCTAATTAAATATTAGAAGGATAATCCTCTTAATAGTGATATCCTGCCCTAGCTAATTACTAGGGATATTTAAAATAATTTATATAAGCTCCAGGCAGCGCACTATAATCTAATTTATTTTAAAAAGATATTTAAAAAGTAGATTAGGGTCCTTATTAAGATAGAGGCTTTGAAATAAGCTACTCTTAATAAGGATAAAGAGGAGTTAGATAATCCTAATATAGCCCTTTAGGGTGAGGTTGCTTCTACTATTAAGAAGGATATTAAAGATAATCTTAATAATCTTTAGGCTAAGGTAGAGACTAAGATAGTTAAGTATAGCTTTTATTAATAAAGCTAATAAAGTTAAAGAAGCTAGGTTATTTTACTAGTGTCCTTTTAGAATTAGTTTCTTTTATACTTAGCTATTTTAAGTAGTTTTAACTTAAATTAAATAGGTCTTCTTTCTCCTATCTTAATATTCTTATAATACTAGATAACTTATCCTTCTCTAATTACTCCTGATAAGTTAGAATTACTATTATAAATAGTCTATTAAAGTCTGTATCTCTCCCTCTAGCATCCTGTTAGGTTTAATTATTTTTTAATAAATCATATAGTGTTCCCCTATTTAACTTATTATCTAAAGAAGTTAAGTTAATTTTACTCTAGTTACTTTCTAGAGTTAACTCCTTTTAATAGTACACAGGTTAGCTAGTTCCTATTAGTATATTATTAATATATTTTTAAACCTTTACTTACTAAGTATATTATTTTATTAAGATACCCTCCTCTGCCTGCTTTAAATATACTCCTAAATATTCAGCAGATTCCTAATCCTTTTAAGTTATCTTCAAGAGGTTATTATATAAGAATAAGGGTTCTTTAACTTCTTTAAGTATCTTATGTACTTTAATTAATAATTAGTATGTAAATTAATAATCCTACCTTTTATAATTATTATATTAGTATAGCTAATATCTATAGTTTCCTTAGCTTGCTATTAATATTAGCTATTAATTAAGTTCTCTACTATATGTCTGTTGGGTTCTAAAATAGTGTATATACCAAGTAGGTGTAATTATTTAATCTTATATAGGCTAAACTATTTATATTAGAATTTCTGAGGGGATTTATTATAAATGAGAACCTATTAGTCTTTTATAAGTTAAGATTCTTTTATATTACTATCTTAAATTAAGTTCTGTTTAATTACATGTGCTAATAGCTTCTTATTAGCTAGGGATCGCGTGTGGTTAATATATTATAATTAAGTTTTAATATCTTAGGTGGTTAGTTGATTGGTTCGCGGATGACTAGGTAATGATAGATATATACCATAGAGAAGGTAGAATAGTGACAGCTTTATCTAGGTATAGATATATACTCAGGCTATAAAGATAGCTAGAGGTAGGTATTCATCCTATAGATATATTAGTTTACCTATAAGATATTTCATTAGTATCTTTCCTAGCAAGCTATTCATGTTTTCATTCTTGCTATTAGTTCTAGGATGGTTCAGAGTTATTATATAATGTTTCACCTTAAGAATCTTAAGGTATGCTGCTATGACTTAGGATAGAAGGTTAGAACTATTATCTAAGAGCAGTTCCTCAAACACTCTATAATTAATAAAGATATCTTTATAGAGAAAATAGGCTAATATATCCTCTTTTATATTAGGTATAGCTTTTACTATAACCTAGCTAGTTGTGTGATTAATAGCTATAATAATCTATTAATTACTATTTAATATTATAGGTAGATGCCTGATAAGATTAATTCCCTAATATTTAAATAGATAAATACCCTTCTTCACTAAGTGCTATATGGCTTCATATTTAAGATTTAGTCTTAAAGGCTTTACTATTTAATAATTTAGATAGCTCTTAGTAATGTCCTAGATATCTTTTTATATTATGGGCCACCAGGCATGGGTATAAATTACCCTAAGTAAGGCTAGATAAGCTAGATGGATAACCTAGTTATAGAGCTGTAATATAAAGTCCTTTTAAAAGGGAATTTTAAGATATAGTATTTTAATACCTTCATTAATATAATACAGTTAATTAGTAGATTATTAGTTAATAAATTCTACCTTAAGTTAAAAGTTTAGTACTAATATTTTAATTTTTATCTTAATATTATTAGGCACATTTAGATCTTTGCCTTTTAGGAATGAGATTATTAATAGATGCTATTCTGATTTACAGAGGTATAATAGTGTATGAAGGCATTCCTTACTAGTTATTAGCTATAACTATATTATAGATAGACTAAAAGTAGGTATTTATGCTTAATTCACTGGACCTTTCTTAATAAAGTCTAGTTAGTGACTTATTATATTAGGGATGACTGCTTTAGTTCCCTTATAATATTTAATAACTAGATTATATGTCTGAAATTCTTTAATCCAATGCATAAGATGTTTTGAATATATCTTTATGTAGGTGAGATATTAAAGGCTTTTATAATCTGTTATAATTATAATAGGCTGACTATTATTAATATAGTAGTCCTATTATTAGAGTACTTCTTTAATTGTGAGGAGTTCCTTCTTATATATAGGATAGTTCTTTTTAGTATTATTGAGCTTTTACCTATTAAATACTATAGGATGCCACTGTCCCTTTTTATCTTATTATAATAGCATCATACTAAGAGCCTATTTAGATGTATTAGTCTTGATTTAATATAGTAGTAAGGGATTAGTAATCTTAAGAATAGGTATATAGATTATTATATTCTTTAGTATTATAAATACTTACTAATATTAAGCATTCCAGACTATAGGTTAAAACTTCTTTTTATAAAGTAAAGTATCTAATTCCTTTAGGAGCTTATAAAGAGGAGCTATAATTCTTGTGAACTTATATATAAATTAGTAATAGTATATAGCTAGTCCTAAGAATTATTAGACTTTATAAATATTTATTAGTTTTAGCTATATCTTTATGACCTTAATCTTTGCAGGTATTAGTTGAACCAGTCTATTACTAATAATATAACTATAAAATTATATTTCTCTCTTAGTGAACACGCACTTAGAGAGTTTTATATATAACTAATATTCTTAGAGTTAGTTAAGTACTTATTAAACATGCTTCTAATATTCCTCTTCTAAGTCTAAGAAGATTAAGATATTATTAAGATAAACTACTATAAAGTTAAGGTCTTGCATAATGCTGTTTATTATTATCTAGAATAATGCAGGAGTATTATAAAGTCTAAATAATATTACTAATTACTTAAACTTACTAAATAATATATTAAAAGCTGTCTTTAGAATTAATAATTCACCTATTTATAACTACTAATATTCTAAGAGGAGATTAAGCTTTAAAAGATACTTAGCTTAACCTGCTTAATCTAGGAGTTCTTAAATTCTTAGTAATAGATAGGTATTCTTAATAGTTACCTTATTAAGTAAGTAGTAGTTAATACAGAATTACTACTTTCTATCTAGCTTTAGAATAATTATAATAGGAAAGCCCTAAGCACTAGACTGGTTAAACCCAACCCAGGAACCCGAACCCAAACCGGCCCAAACCTAGGATGGGCTGGGTCCGGGCCTGGCATCACTAACCCACAGGCTGGTTGGGTTCTGAGAATGAGAACCCATATAGGTTTTAGGTTGAAAAATGGGTTGGGTTGGGTTGGGCTGGGTTCTAATTATAGGCTCCCTAAAACCTATGTTATTATAATACAGGGTTAATTATATATTATTAATAGGAAGAATTAAAAAGGTCTATAAAGATTATACTACTATAATCTAACTTAAGTTAGATTTTTATTTATGATTATATAAGTTATAATTAAATAAATTAAGAATTAAGATTATATTAATCTGCTAACTAACATCTCTACCCTCATTCATGGCCTAATATTGACCTGGTTAATGCTGGCATTGAGTCAGTTAGGTAGGTTGGTGCAAAACTAAGGGCTGACAGGAGGTTGTTTAAAGTAATATTAGTGATAGTGGAAGATAATCTTCTTATATATTATTATTAGTAAGATCTGAAGAACCCTTCTCTATAATATTATTAATATCTTCCTTATTACTAATATAGTCCAGCCTATCTCTAAGCTCATCACCACCTTCTTCTTCTTCTTCTTAAATATCTCTGTCATCATCATCAACATCATCTTAAATGTGTGCATATTCTTCTTAAAGTTTGAAATTTTCAGTACACATCTGGATTATGATAGCTTGGATGGTGTTTAGGAGAAGATGACTTCGACGGTAGTGACAGACATCTTAAGATGTATTAAAGAGTTGCTCAACCCTAACCCCACTGATGGGCATAGCTAGGAAGTCTTGAGCCATTAATACAAGAATAGGAAAATATCTCTTATACTATTTCTAATACTCAAGCATATTTGTACTAGATGGCATAAGACCTACTATTAGTTAGTAAATCTAACTTAAGTTAGATTTATATAACATACCTTCTTGTAAATAATCATCAATCTTACTTAAGTCATTGTTAGGCTAGGCAGGTACTCGACTTTTACCCTTGTGTATGCTAGCAATGATTCAATTAAGTTCAGAAACACTATTTGATGTGTAATGTGTCTTTACTTTATTAGGAAAAACTGCAGTATAATAGGCATAGACATCCTCCAGGGCCTTAGCATACCTATTATGCTAGTTAATATCATTATTACTCTAAGTATCTTCCTGAAAGACCTTCAGTTTAAACTGAGGGGCAAGAATAGTTGTAATAGCATAGATATAACCCTGTGCAAAGTATGTCTTGCTATAATACTGTTATAGCTTTAGAATAGCCTTAGATAAGGCAGCCTGCAGTTCCTTCTTCTAAGTTGCATGCTTTAATCACAGTAGTTGTTGACCATCTTCTAAATATTGAAATAAGGAGTTGTAGATATTAAAGGCTTTATGTACTATAGGTCCATTAAACTAGGATAAGGTAAGAGTAAAAGTAAAGAAAGGGTGAGTAAGCTGAAGTAGGTATTTAATATACTACTACTTAGCTCTTGAAGGAAGAAGATTAGTAATATCATCCCTATCCCACCTCTGTGAAAACTTAGTAAGAGCAGAGCAAAGCTTGATAGCATGTCTTAATATAATATATGTTGAGTTCCATTGAGTCTTGCAATCCTGCAAAAGTGCAAGTGATTTAGGATTAGAATTAAGGCAGTGAAATTTTTCATGCTGGGTTGGGCTAGCGTTAACAAAGTAAGCAAATTTTTAAACCTAGAGATAGATACTGTTAGTATAAAATCTAACTTAGGTTAGATTTATATACCTTTTCCAGTGTAGCTGCAAACCCATCTAACTAAATACATTGGTTGCTAGCATCCCAGACCCTCTTAATCTCATTATTAGGAGCTTCAACCTTAAGAAATGTAAAAAGTTCCTTAACAGTAAGTTGAAGGACATGAGCAAGACAGGGAATATAAATCTATGAGTTAATAATCTTAGTAACTAAAGAGTCCTGGAGTGCTTTTGTAAGCTAAGGAGTTTAAAGGTCACTCTAAAGCTTATAAGTAATAGTATCCATTATTATTGAGTTATTTAAAGTATTATCTGTTATAACTACTATAACCTGCTGCTGTAGATTAACCCTCTCTAGCACAGAGATAACTACCTGTGCAAGATTATTACCTGTATGATGAATATTTATTAGCTTAAACCCTAGAAGTACCTCATGATACTTCTAATCAGAGCTAAGAAAGTACCCAGTAATTATAAGAAAGGAGTTCTGTGCTGAGCTAGTCTAAGTATTAACTACTAGAGATATCTTAGACTAGTAAGGGATTAGGGAAAGGGTCTTAGCTTAAATCTTATCTGACTGCTCTATCAACCGGTCCCTAATTTTATATTAATTTGGTAGATCAAGGGTACGCGCACCAGCTGCCATTATAAGTAGTCTCTGAAATTAAGTATATTTAATAGTTTGAAATAGAAGCTACCCTGTAAGAATAAATTAAAGGATTTAATCCTTAAAGCCCTCTTCTGTATAAATAATTGAAGGCTAGAGAGTTAGTATAAATCTAACTTAAGTTAGATTTAGTGTGTACCTGGTTGGTAAGGAGACTGCCTAGTTTTAGTTATAAAGAAGGTAATTTCCTAAACACTGTGTAGAATTTTTAGATATATTAACTTATAGTTGAATTGCCATTACCCTGAGCAGGGTAGAGAAGAAGATAAGTACAATGCTTGCATTAGACCTTTAGCTTCCCATCAGGATAGGAAGCACCTTCATTAAAATCTATCCATGCAGAAGATACTTAAGATTTCCCCTAGCTAATCTTTTGCTTCTGAGAATGTATAGCCTTAGCCCCTTTTATTTCCCACCATTATAATTAGAATACAGGTTCATGCTCCTTGCTAAATAATATAAATCTCTCCTTTCCTTTTTTACTAAGTATTTTAAGGCCAGGGGGGAGAACTGGCTGGATAATACTTGCTTATGGAGTATCATCTGACTGTAATAAAGAAAAGGCTGATGTAGATGGACCAGGAGTGTATTGAGGGGTAGAATAACTAGAGGTAGATAAGGGCCTTATAGTAGATAATAGAGAATTAACTATTATTATACTTGAAGTGTAATTAGAAGAGAATAAAGATTAAGATATATTATTAAATAGATTAAGATAGCTCTACTCTCTACTCTAAAGTTTAATATTTACTACACTTAAATAATTTTTTTTACTATATAAAAGTAAACATAAGGCACCAGAGTTCTGCTTAATTGCTATAGAAATGAGATACCTAAATCACTATAGTAATTATAATCTAACTTAAGTTAGATTAGGTATATTCTAAATTCTAAGCCTCTATAATTGCGCCTATTAGTAAATATTCTAAATTCTAAGCCTCCATGGTTATGCCTATTAGTAATGGAATATTATATTACTTATACTTTAACCTCTTGTGTGCCTGGCCATTATTATCCTTCCTTCCTCTCTTTTATCCAGTGTTGTTATTACTATGATCTGACTGCTGTTTATCATCATCTTTAACCTCTTCTGACTCCTCTTTATTTTTAGGCTCTTCTGACTCCTCTTCATCATTAGGCTCTTCTGACTCATGCCTATCCTGTGATTTGTTTTGCGAAGGGGCAGCAAGTCCTAGAGAGTTCTTCTATATATGTGTAAGAAGCTTCTGGCCGCCCTTGGTTGCCTTTATAGAAGCTACACTCTTAGGCATTGCTTTAGTGAATCTAGGATGGTTATTAACAACCCTTTGAGCATGATTATTGAGATTTAAGTTGTAGTTTAAAAGATCTTTATTATGATCATCTAAATCAGGACTCCACCTGTTGCTGTGGAGAATCAGAGCATACTAATATAGTTGTGCCATTGCAGATTTCCACTCAGTCTAGACATAGTTAGAATGTAATCTAACTTGAGTTAGATTTATATAATATACCTCATTATGAAGTAACTGGCCTTTTGCCTGAGTGATCTCACTTAGGAAGCCTTGCTTGAGGGTGTCTAGTATAATCTTTTTTAGATTGCGGTATCCCCAGACGGCCCTAAGAATGTTAGCTTCTTCTGTAAATAACTTCTTTATGGCATCAGTCTTGAGTACACACATATCAGTGATCATTGGATTTTGCTACTAATTAATATTTGCTGATAAATGTCCCCAGGCCGTCTAATTCACCAGGTTCTCCTGCTAATAAATAGTTAGTAGTATAATAAATCTAACCTAAGTTAGATTATGTACCAGTTTAGTGAGATCATTAAAGTAAGCCATCTTCCCTGCCAAGGCCAGACCTACATAATGAATAGTAATTTTAACCATCTTTGCCTAATGCTTCAGCTTAAAGCGGGCTGAATAGCTGATCTAGTTAGGGGAAGCCTCAGCATTCAGTTTCTGACTGGGAAGGATGTTGAGCTAAGAATAAATTAGTTTAAATCTAACTTAAGTTTGATTTAGTACTTACTTGTTTGGCCAGCTCTGCATCCCTCTACAAAGGTTTAGCCCGGACTTCTTCCCAAACATCTTTGATTAGGGAATTTGCAACATTAGTAGTGTCATCATTAGGGGCATAGCCCCGCGTGCCATCTGCAGTGAGGGGTGACTTCTTAAGAATGACTGACTTGACTTTGCTGGTCTAAGTGAATATCTGTAAGGTCTTCTGAGCAGCCTTAGGGTACCTCTATTCTGGATTAAACCAGAATGTCATGTGCTTTAATACTTTAGTAGTTGGTTCCCTAAGCTCCTTATTTATGACAGTCCAGGACTGCTATGATGGGTATTTCAGATCTGGATTGTTCCAGAGGTTTGTAAAAAGTTGATGATACTCAACATCAGATAGGACTAAAAAAAAGTCAGGGCGTCGGTAGTGGTATATAACTGAATTAACCCTGAATAGTGCTATTTTAGGCAGGGTAAGAGTGCCATTAGTGTATGCTATTAGTAATTAGAGAAGACTGTGATTCAGCGTGCCATTAATAAAGTCATCATTGGTTAGAAAGAAGAGTGGGCGAAGAATGCTGTGCTCCTAAGGGACAGGAAGTGTCATTAGGCGGCCCCAGTCCACGCCTGATACTTTGGCTAAGAGTTCACCAAAGATAACCTTCTTAAATTCAAAAAACTCTTTAAAGTGCTTAAGCTAAATCTAACTCAAGTTAGATTTCTAAATTATATATATATCAGAACACCTACCTGGTTAAGCTTGCTGGAGATAATCTTGTCAGCGGTGGTGAAGTTAAAGTGTAATGCCCTATATGGGGTTACATAATAGTCCTTGAATAATCTCTTGAACTTAGAATGTTTGAGTATAGGGAGAATGCGCCCAACCTAATTAAGCTTAATGCTAAGCATTTGTGCGAGCCACTACTTTAGTTTGCTGGATGAGAGAAGTTGCTTATTCTCTTGCAGACTCTTGGTCTTGAATACCTCAAGCATATGAGTCAGAAAGACACCATCAGAATCTAGGTTGTTCACCTCCTGACGGTTTGAGCGTAGCGCCATCCACATCTCCATAGTGAATGTATCATTGCGATATATGTCCACAGCCCAGATGTAATCCTATATATAGGTTAGTAGATATAAATCTAACTCAGGTTAGATTTCACTTACCTCATCTGTTGGCATTTTGACAGCAGGAGGTGGGGAGCCATCATCATTAGTAGCAGGTGGAGGGGGCCTGGCTGCTGCTACTTATTGGTCTAAAAGTAGTGATTTAAGAGCAGCCTTTCGATGCTGACCTGCATTAAGGGTCATCAGTGGTAGCCCCTGTGGCTAATCATAGATCATAACATCCTTACTCGGAGAAGGATTGGCTGTAGAGTTCTGTATAATCTCCTGTAAGATCTGGGTGCTCCACTTCTTGACTGCCTTACCTTTGTTTTTTGGTATAGGCGTGATATTTGTTGCTGCGTATTCAGTAACCAGATGGTTTAGTAGTTGGTCCCAATCATTCTGAGTCATGTCGGCCTTCATCCTGGTATCCACATCAAAGCGCCGAACTCCAGATCCCATGCTTTCGCGGAGATTTTCTATGTGGCCAGTGTTAAGCTCCCGGTTCCTACCATTTGGCCACTCAGTGTTCAAATGATGAACATCAATATGATTGATTGATTGATTGATTGATTCCTTACTCCGTTTCGGCACCGGGCTGGGCCATGCCGGAGGCTCCTAGCGAGCAGCGACTATCTAACCGACGGCCGTCCTTTCGGACTGACGCCGCCAGCGTACATGGATATATATATATATATTAGGCACCTAGGCTAGGCCGACCCCTGTAGATTCCCTCATATATGCCCCTATTTCAGCCCCGGCCGAAATCAGTGAGTGCTGCTACCCCGACTCCCTCATAGATCCATTCCGGCCGGGGCCGAAATCAGTGAGTGCCGCTACCTTGATTCCCCATCATTCCATCTCAGCCGGGGCCGAAATCCATGATTACCAGCTACCCCTCTCCCGAAGCCAAATGCCTTCATGCCTGCCTAGGTGCCCGTACAGGCCCCCTTCCCCCTAAGATAGTCGCCAACCCGTTCGGAATGCCGCAGATTCCCAAGCCTGCGAGGGTTCCGGGGGCGCCACCACCGAACGGTGCCGGATCGGCAAGCCAGTGCCGCGCAGATGCGCAGGCCGGGGCCGTGAGTGGCAGCGCTGCACCGACGGGAGTGACTAGTAGTATGTGATAATATGTGATAACGGTTTGTCAGCCATCGCCTGCTGGGGCTGTCGGCAGCCGCCCGCTGCTGGGGGCGGTCGACTCAAGCCATGCCGGCTCGGTGGCTTCCGCCAGATACGTCAACCGGCCGGTGTTCAACATGAACCGTGCGGCCCGTCGAACGTACTGCTTCTCCGTCAAGGCCTCTGTTAGGTCTCGGGGGGTCCCTTCCGTGCCGGTCCACGTCGCCTGCCGAAGGTCGTTGTATCGGGTGCAGCTGAATAGCACATGGTGAATCGTCTCCGGGGCCTGCCTGCATAGGCAGAGGGGGTCATCGGCCCGGTTGATGGTTAAGAGGTAGTAATTCAGCCCGATCTTCCCGGTGCGCATCTGGGCCAGAACGCTGCGCTCCACAGGGGTAAGATCATCGTATATAGTAATTGAATGGCGGGAGACCTCAGGGAGGAAGCGCTGGAGGTGCCCACCATGCTCAGACTACCGCCAGGCTTCCCCCCATTGCTCCTTCGTATGCTGCTTGATCCAGGCATCCAGGGGCCCGCGCGTGGGGTGATCTGGGAGCATGACCGGCGGTAGGGGCCCACACTGCCCCTCCGCAATGCCCTGTCGCCATCCAGCCGCCTCCTTCGCCTTCTGGTCTGCCAGCTCGTTGCCAGCGACCCCGTGGTGCGCTGCCAGCCAGTGGAATGATATGTCAAGCACTGGATCCAGCTGGTTAAGCAGGTCCACCATCTCCCGAACCAGATACTGGCCGGAGCCCTGCTTCGGGGCGAGTAGCGTGCGCAGCGCGCCCTGGTTATCGGAATATATTTCAGCCCGCTTCCGTTGGCCGCGGGAAGCCGGCCCTGCCGACGCTACCCGCGCCGCTGTCCAGACGTCACGTGGTACCAGCTCTCGCTTAAGGAGCCGCAGGGCCAGCACCAACCCCGCAATCTCCGCGACCGGCACCGTGTGTTCGACATCCGTCCCCAGGTAACGTTGTCGGCAGATAGGGGGGTCCAGGCACACCGCGGCGGTGCCCACCCGTCTGCAGATGCCGGAACCGTCAGTATAGATCCGAATGGCCTCTGGGTAGGCAATGCAGTGAATGTCGTGGTGGATTATTGACCGCTCCTTCGTCGCCTCAATCACCACCTCCGGCGGCTCCCACCAGGGGGGTACTGCCCATGGTAAGCGTGTCTCCAGCTCCCTAGGGTCAACGCCAGTTGCTAATTCAACCTCCTCCTCTGCAGCCTCTAGCGGCGAGTGCAACAGCGGGTTCCGGTGGTGTCGGCGACGATCAAGAATGTGCACTCGATAGGCCGGAGTGGTAGCAATTCGGATAAGGGTTTGGATACGGCGTTGTCGGAGGAGCAGCGGCATCGGGGTGAGGTGCAATTCAGCATTGAACGCGGCCCCGCTGACTGTTCGGAAGGCCCCTGCAATCAGCTTCCCGGCCCGACGCTGGATTCGGTTCAACACCTTCGTTTGCTGGCTATGGAGGCGCTTCCGGCCCCGGACCGGTGGCGCGTACCATACGGAGGCAGCATACAGCATGATTGGGGTGATGCAGGCGGTATACACATGCCGAAGCTCCCGGAGCCGCAGGCCCCATTTGGAGCCGCCCAGCGCGCTGATAGCCTGGAGGCGCCGGGTGGCCGCGCTGTCGACATGCTGGAGGTGTGCCTCAAAGGTGAGGTTCTGGTCAAGAATGACCCCGAGGAGTCGGGCTGTCGTGCTGGCTTCGACGACCTGCCCATCGCCTAGGTCCAGCGGCTCCCCCGGCCCGCTGCCTCGGCTGGATGGTTCGGCATCGCCCCGGGCCTGCCGGCCCGGGGGGTGGAAGTGAATGAGCTGGAACTTCGATGGTTCAAATCGGGAGGCATGAGTGGCGGCCCAGCGGAGGCACCCACGTCGGTAGTGCTCCCGCAGCTGTTGACAGTTGGCGCGCTCGCTGTCGCCAGTAGCCAGCATCGTCGTGTCGTCGATATATCCGATATTGTCGGTGCCCCATTCGGGGTCCCCCCGCCCCATTAGGCCCGCGTTGTAGAAGATGTAGAGAATTGGGGAGAGGGGGGAGCCCTGCGGGATGCCGGTCTCCACCTGTTGGGTCGGCATGGTGTATTCGGGCAGAATCAGCGAGGTGGATCGGCCCCGGAGGAAGCTGCTGAGCCAGGCGACGTAGGCCTCCGGGACCCGTCGGGCGCGGAGGTTGTGTAAGAGTCGTTCATGCGAGGTGTTGTCAAAGGCCCCGCAGATGTCAAGCAGAAGGGCGGAGACGACCTTGCCGTTCTTCCAGCCTGAGTGGATGGCTTCCAGGGCCGCGTGGAGGGCATTCTCTGTTCCCTGGCCCTTACGCCCCCCGAAATGGTTATCCGGAAGCAACCCGTGGGCCTCAGCCAGATAGCTCAACCGGGCGGCGATCAGGGCCTCAAGCAGCTTGCTCAGCGTGTTAAGCAGGGCTATTGGCCGGTATGCCTTCGGCACTGAGTAGTCCGGCTTGCCTGGCTTGCGGAGGGCGACCGTGGCGGCGTCACGGAAGTGCTCCGGGCAGTAGCCGAGCCGAACACACTGATTATACAGGCCTGTCAGGCACGGATCAATCAATCAATCAATCAATCAAGATTCTATTAACCTGATGTAGCCTATCTATTGAAGCGATTAGCTATGCAGGCGCTTCACCAATGAAGCAG